>NC_044031.1:549518102-549737941 GCF_901765095.1 Microcaecilia unicolor
GTGCCACACACACACTGTAAGCCACCCCATTGTGAACAACCCCCCACAATGAACCCTCACCCATCCCCTGTTCTCTTTTAATTTTTGGAAAATTAATATAAAAAGTCTGTATTTATAACAAATTTATGACTAAACCAGCATCTCCTTCCCTCTTTTCCGCCACCCCCAGTCCAGTCTTACTGCCCCCTCGCCTGCCTAGGGATCTCATCTTCTCCCCCCCCCCCCCCCCACTCCAGTCTCTTTCTCTCAGCCTCCCCCCCACCACACACACTTATAGCTTATCACCTCTGTATCCTCTCTTCCTTCTCCTTCCCCCAATAGTTCAGCTTCTCTCCATCCCCCCAGCAGTGCTGCCTCTCCCACTCTCTCCCCCTTCCCCTATATCTCCCCACTCTTTCCTTTTCATGTCAAGTGGTGTGGTAGCTGTGTTAGTCCACTTTTAAAGATAATAAACAGAAATAAAATAACATAGAAAAGAAAATAAGATTATACCTTTTTAATAGGACTAACAATACAATTTTTGATTAGCTTTCGAAAGCAATACCTTCTTCAGATCCGCCCTGTATCTCCATGCCAATCGTTGCTCCAAGCTTTGTGGTCGCTTCTCAGATTTTGCCCTGAGCTTCAGAGTGTCTAACACAGGCCCTGTGCATAGCAGCTTCTGTTCCTCCTAGTTGGCTTTCTTTATACTGCTGCAAGTGGCCTCTCTGCAGAAATTCTTCATTGCACAGATTTTCTCCAGGTATAAAGTAAGCATAGGTATTGAAAGGTCTTTTTTTTTAATAGTTTTCATCTATAGTAAGCTACATTCAAAAGAGTACAGTAAACAATCCGGGTTTCAACTACCACTAGCAGCAGTCAACACACTCAAAAAGATGTGGATGAAAAAAATACAAAAAGTTCAAAAATAGGAGAAAAGACCTCAGACATGTCTGCAAATGCACAAACAAATTTAATGCTGTCAAAGCAGACCACTCTGGATCATTGGCCAAAAGCCTCCTAAAATCCTTGTGCACAATTTAACATACAAAAAAACGTTTTGGCATAACTTTTGAATATTTAAATATTTTCATATTCTTTCATAACTCTTTTCAGAACCAATAGTCTTGTCAAAATGGCAGTTCTATATGTTCAATAAAGCACTACTTATCTTCATGGACCCCGATGGGGTCCCATTTTATATAACCGCTTCATCAGGGAAATGATGTACTCTGAGCACCTTATGGCATTGCATATAACACAGTGCCTGCACTTCATTAACTTACTTCCCTGTATGGTAAATGCAAGGCAGATTCAGGGCACAACCCCTGCATTTACCACACAGGATGTGCTCTGACCGCATGTTAATTTTTTGTTAAAAATATGCTAAGTACAAAAGTTACCAAATCTTAGTACAACTGCCCCTTAATGTCCCATTACATTTGTTGGGATTTTCCAAAATATGTTACTGTACTGCTCACGGTTATTAGATGATAACCTTGGAATAATCTAGTGACTTTTTATAGGTAACACATATTATGTATTTGGACTCGTTTAGATTATTTTGTTTTTAAGAGCATAAACTGAATTCCTGTTGCAAATAAGTGTATAGCAAAGCTTTATATCAGACAAACCAAAGTGAAATTTCAAAGTGCTTTTTTCCTTTCAGGAATGGTCAGAATTATGGGGCCCTTTTACAAAGGCACGTAGGCAACTATGCACGTAGTGTCTAATTGGCACTTCCACCCCCCCAGGCGGTAATTCCATTTTTGGCGCACGCCAAAAACAAGCAGTAGAAAACATTTTCTATTTTCTACTGCGGGGCCCTTACCTGGTGTAATTGGCAGTTGGCATGTACTGCACGCTTACCGTTAACGCATGAGTACTTACTGCTAAGTCAATCGGTGACATTAAGGTCTCAGGCCGAAAATGGATGTGAGCTGGTTTTCATTTTGCCACACATCCATTTTCTGGTACATTAAAAAAAATCCTCTTTTTTCCAGGCACACTCAGGACCAGCGCACGTGCAAAACACACGCCTACACCAGCGCAGGCCACTTTTGGGTGCACCTTAGTAAAAGGGCCCCCTAAATAAAACTGCTGTCCTGATTCATTATAAGCTCTTCTGGATAAGTTGCCTGGTATTGTGGAAAAAAAGTCATAAACTCTAAAATGATTGCATATGTACAAATATCTGAAAAAAAAATTCTTTGGCACTTTAAAACTAGCAATGAAATTGTTCAAAGTTGATTTTGTCTGTAAAAGTCTTTAAAAGAGCAGAAACAAAAGTTAATTTAAAAACTAAGTCAAGCAGCAAAAATAATCCTAGTATACAGCAGAGGTTAAGAAAAAAGTACAAAAGGAAAAAGTACTTTGAAAGTGAAAGCTGGCACCAAATAGGCTAGGACCTGCAGTTTTCAATGTTAACAGCTGAGCAACTATGTTATTGTACAATTGGTGCAAACCACCTAACTTTATAATATTTGTGTTTTATCTTTCAGGCATGATCCATGGTGCATCACTTGTACTCAGCTTAAATGACTTGGTCCTTAAAACAAACATGAAAGACAGAAGCAGATCATTACTTGGCCCTGTCTGCTGTACAATAAATCTAGAAGCCAAGTGGTGTAAGCACAGTGGAAACCCTGGTCTTCATTATGTTCCAAAAGTGCTCCTCAGTGTGAAAGGTGGACTGATGCAGGTCTGTAAAAAGTGTTGGTGTCAGGAAGTGCTTTGTTCTACAGTGTTTCAGAATGTTCCATTAATAACTTATATTGTTCATATCAACAAAGAAGGTGAAACAGAGAGTTAGTGTCAGTATGATTGTGAACTTCTTTATGTAATACTAGTAAAAAAAGGCCCGTTTCTGAGAGAAATGAAACGGGCGCTAGCAAGGTTTTTCTCAGAGTGTGTATGTTTGAGAGAGGGTGTGTGAGAGTGAGTGTGTGTGTGTGTGAGAGAGAGAGAGAGGAGTTGAGGGGTCAGAGGGTGTGTGTGGGTGATCGACAGTGGTGTGCTGGTAAATGTTTAACAACAGGCTCTCTCCCGGTCCCCCTCTGCGCCCCCCTGTCCCCCTCTGTGCCCCCCCAAATTGCAGAGCTGACTATAGCCGGGAGAGAGCCTGGGGGGGGGGGGGGGGCAATGCAGTATCCAGGAAAAAAAAATTAAATGATCCCAGGTTCCAATCTAATTCATGTTTAATGTGGGATAAAATGCCATAAATAAGTAAATAAATATAAACTTTTAATGTTGAGCACCTGATTCTCAAAGTGAACATATTCCAAACACTATAATGAAAATAAAATGATTTTTTTTTCTACATTTGTTGTCTGGTGACTGTTTTTCTGATCATGCTGGCCCAGTATCCGATTCTGCTGCTATCTGTCCTCTTAACTCCGTTTCCAGGGCTTCCTTTCCATTTATTTCTTTCCATTTCTCCTTTCTTCTTCATTTCGGGTCCTCAGCTTCTGCCTATTTTCTTCATCCATGTGCAGTTTTTCTCCTCTCTTCCTTTTCCCTCATCTCATCTCCTTCCTCACTCTTCTCTCCCCTCCATCCATGTCTAGCATTTCTTCTCTCTCCCCTCCTTTCCCCTGCATGCACCCATGTCCAGCAGTGACCCTCCTCTCCCCTGCCCTCCATCCACCCATGCCCAGCAGTGACCCTTCTTTCCCCTGTCCTCCATCCACCCATGCCCAGCAGTGACCCTCCTCTCCCCTGCCCTCCATCCACCCATGCCCAGCAGTGACCCTCCTCTCCCCTGCCCTCCATCCACCCATGCCCAGCAGTGACCCTTCTTTCCCCTGTCCTCCATCCACCCATGCCCAGCAGTGACCCTCCTCCCCTGCCCTCCATCCCCATGCCCAGCAGTGACCCTTCTTCCCCTGTCCTCCATCCACCCATGCCCAGCAGTGACCCTCCTCTCCCCTGCCCTCCATCCACCCATGTCCAGCAGTGACCCTCCTCTCCCCTGCCCTCCATCCACCCATGCCCAGCAGTGACCCTTCTTTCCCCTGTCCTCCATCCACCCATGCCCAGCAGTGACCCTCCTCTCCCCTGCCCTCCATCCACCCATGCCCAGCAGTGACCCTCCTCTCCCCTGCCCTCCATCCACCCATGCCCAGGGACTCCCTTCTCTCCCCTGCCACCCCTCCCGCGTTGTTCGCTAAATAGTAGTAGTAGTTCACCAGCGACTTCTCCTCCCTCCCTCCGGATCCGTCCCTCACCGACCTGACTCTTCTAATTCTTCGGCGGGGCAGACAGTCTTGCCTGCCCGCTACCAGCGCTGACTCTCCCCTGCCGGTTCGCACTTCAAAATGGCCGCCGAGACTTCAGTAGAAGTCTCGCAAGGCCGCCTCTGGAAGTCTTGGCAGCCATTTTTAAAGCGCAAACCGGCAGGGGAGAGTCAACGCTGGTAGCGGACAGGCAAGACTGCCTGCCCCGCCGAAGAATTAGAAGAGTCAGGTGAGGGACCGGATTGGGCGGGCAGGAGGGAGGAGAGCCGGCTCGCAGTGGGAAACAACCGGCTCGCAAGTCGGTACAAAATGTAACAACCGGCTCTTGCGAGCCGGTTCCAGCACACCACTGGTGATCGAGGTACATAGGTGTGTGTGTGAGTGAGAGAGATGCTGTCTGTGCATGGCACAATGTGTGTTTGTGTGTGTGTGAGTGAGAGAGAGATGCTGATTTTGCATGTTAGATGTTTTTTGGGGGGCGGGAGGGAGTCTGGTGGAGCTGGGTAACTTGTGTGCTTTGGCTCTGGGGTCTGCCATTGCAACTGAGCCTGTCCTCCTTTATAGCAAGTTTTTTTTTTCTGTTGTTTTAAAAAGGGGGCGGGTGGAGGAAGGATACTATCATCTCCTATACTTGCTTGACACCCATGTATATTATATAAATATTCTGATCTGCAAGGTTGTGAAGCTCGGAGTTAACGTGCGGGGGCTTTGGTGATGCGCCGAGGAGGGGGGCACTGACAGCTGATTCCTAGGCAGGGGGAGTGTTACAGCATTATAAAGAGTAAGTTCAAATTCTACTAACCATAATAGTTCCAGAGATAGCATCACTTGATAGCTCCTTTCTAGTAATCCACAGTAGACCAGTCCAGTTTTGCTGCTTCTCTGCTGGAGAGAAGCATATATCCCTCCCTATGGTGTTTAGAACATGTATATTTTCTTTCTAGGACCAGCTTGTTGGGTCCTTGCTGATGTAAGGACCCTTGTGCTATGGCCTAGTCAGACTGATCAGCTGTTTATAGAGGGAAATCCAGTGAGTCAGCAAGGGAGTCGGAAGGCTGGCTGAAAGGAGGAGTACAGGGAGCTGGATGTGCTTTTAGCCAGCAGACCAGCAACAGACAGATATAGTTTGGGGTGAGATGAAGCAGAAAATAGGTTTCTTTGTAGACTGTGGTACTTTTTTTTTTTTTTTGGCCCATCCTAAGACTTTTCCAAAGGTGATAAAGTATTGAGCTTTCAAAACCATCTGAAGAAGGGACCTATGCATTCTGGAAGGCTTGAGTGTAGTATTATTTTCCGATAATTGTTAGGTTTTTTTTCAATACTAAAGCATTATAGCCTGCAAAGAATGCTTTGGCAATAATAGAACAGTAGTCAGGAAACAACGAGGCAACCAGTCCACCAAATCCAACATGGAAGATAAAAAAAGAGGCAGACCTTGTGAGAAAAAAACAGTCTTTATTTGTTAACTAAAAGCTCCCAGGAATTCAAATCTGTGCCCGACATGGCCATGTTTCACCTGAGATACTGGCTGCATCAAGGACAAGATTACTCCTTTAATTTACAGCCCATCCTCCAAGTGCGAGCTACATTCACGAGAAGTAACAGCACATAATGTCAAACACCCCCTTCCCCCCCACTAAGTGGCGTAGGAAGGGGGCAGTGGGGCGGTCCGCCCCAGGTGCACGCCACTGGGGGGTGTCGGTGCCTCGCTGGTTCCTTGCTCTCTCTGCCCCGGAACAGGTTACTTCCTGTTCTGGGGCAGAGAGAGCAAGGAACCAGCGAGACGCCGACATCCCCAGCAGCGTGCACTCGGCGGATTGGCTCTCCCGCCCGCTCCTCACTGCCTTCCAGGTATGTTCTCGTGGGGGGGGGTGCGCAGCGGCGACCCGCCCCGGGTGTCAGCTGCCCTCGCAACGCCACTGCCCCCACTCTGTACCCATGATGTGCATGCCAGCCATATTTTCAACAGCATGGAGTTCCTTTTTAAAAAAGGCTTGCAGTCCTACAATGTCTTGGGGGGGGGGGGGGGGGACTTATTACTGCTTTCTCATTTTCTCATCATTATTTGTAGATATGGCTACTGTACATTGGTGTGACCATTCATGAAAATACAATGATTTACCCTCCTGTTTACAAAGCCGCACGGCAATGCCAACACAGCGCATTCAATTTGAATGGGCTGTTGCGGCATTACCACTCTGGCAGCTCATGGCGCGTCTTTGTAAACAGGGGGATTAGTGTTTTAAGAGGATTCAAAATGTTTTTGAAATTTGACAATAATATCTGTATTTTTTCCAATATTTATTTTACTAGGTCTTCTGGGGTCAAGAGCATTTGAATTGTTTAGTCCTTTTACATGAACTTATACAAATTTACATGAACAGACAGGGGAGGTCTGAGATGCTAATGCCTGATCGACCAATCCAGCATTTGTCTCCAGCAGGAAGGTGCCAAGCTTTCAAAACTGAGCATAGCTCTGATGATCTCAGGACAGGTCTATTCCAATATATACAGGATGCAGGTAGGAAGACTATCAGGCTCATTTTCAAAGCACTTAGCCTCCCAAAGTTCCATAGAAACCTATGGAACTTAGCCTCCCAAAGTGCTTTGAAAATATGCCTCAATGACTACTTTTCAACTAATGCATTTTAGAAGATTACTAAAAATGTGCATATTGGTTTGATCAATTTTTATTGATATGACACTGGAGAATTGTTTTTCTCTCTTGCTTAAAAAAGTCAACGTCAGAATGAATACAGTATTTTCTTGCATTTTATATGTGGTGATCTATGATTAATTAAATCTTACATTTTGCAGAAGCACAGAAGCTGCCTAATATGCATGAAGTTGTGTTTTACAATGAGACAGAGGATAGTCCTGGGATGATGTTATGGAGATATCCAGAGCCCAGGGTGCTCACCCTTGTAAGAATAACTCCTGTTCCCTTCAACACCACTGAGGACCCTGATATCAGCACTGCTGATCTTGGCGATGTTCTCCAGGTTTGTGTCAGGAAATATCTCTTTTCATTAAATGCAATACAATTTTCTTGGTCTGCACCAAAAGTGATGCAAAAAAACAGCAGATCACACACAAGGTCCCGAGAAAAAAGAATCCTTTATTGAAGCAAACATTATTGTAACTCATTATACATCACTAATATTTGCTAAATATGGGGGTAACTTTATAAATCTTTATCCGCATGTAAAGCTAGTTTTACATGCAGAAAAGCATGTTTATAAAATTGTATGAGTGTATACAATACAATGTTAATAAAAAATACCCGTATGGAAAGTGGGTGCTTACTGTTGCACAGTTTGCATGTAGGCGTTCTCAGGGGCATAGTTTGGGCAGAGCGCAGGCAGAGTTACAATGCATGCTCATATTGTATAAAATAAGCTTCTTTATCAGCAGCAGATGAATCCAGAAACTAGTGTGTTACGTCCATCTACCAGCAGGTAGGATGTACCAGATATAGAATAGCTCCCCAGCAAGTCAGTACATCTCTTTTTCCAGCAGGCAGATGGGTGGAATTCTGCTGTCTCCTGGATTCCTCTGTTTTGGGGTGCTCCTGGTCTAAGTCACCTGGTCAATTGAGCGTGGGGGTGTTCGGGCTGTTCGGTGCCAGCTTTTCTATTCTGAGCACTTGGTGCTGCTTTGAGTTTTCTCTGCAAGCTGTTGTGGAACAAGAAAAGAAAAAAAAGAAAAAACAAGCTAAGCCCCTTAAGCTCCATAGTATGAGGACTGTGGTGAGCAGGGTACAGTCTTCGGGGGAATGATTCAGACTGTGTTGGGGTAGCTGCGGAGGCAGCTCTGGGGAGGGGTATTGATCTTTCTTCTTGTCTCTGCCCGCACAGTCCAAACCCTTCGCTCCCCGGGGAGATGTTGGCAGAGCCCAGCAATCTCTGTTTCCACTGTGGTAAACAGCAGACAGCTTCCAGGTGCTAACAGATGACATGGTGGTTTCCCACATGGAAGATGTCCACGTTCATTCTCCTGTATTGCAGACTAACGTGTCTCCCGCAACAGCTTTGTTTTTCCTTGATTGCCCCTTTTACTCCTCCGTCATCTAGTGGTCCAACCGATTCTTTTGCCGGCTTCCTGCTTTTAATATACCTAAAAAAATTTTACTATGTATTTTTGCCTCCAACGCAATCTTTTTTTTGAAGTCCCTCTTAGCCTTCCTTATCAGTGCTTTGCATTTGACTTGACATTCCTTATGCTGTTTCTTATTACTTTCAGTCGGTTCCTTCTTCTATTTTCTGAAGGATTTTCTTTTAGTTCTAATATTTTCCTTCACCTCACTTTTTAACCATGCCGGCTGTCATTTGGTCTTCTGTCCTCCTTTTTTAATACACGGAATATATTTGGCCTGGGCTTCCAGGATGGTGTTTTTGAACAGCATTCGCGCCTGATGTAAATTTTTGACCTTCGCAGCCACTCCTCTAAGTTTTTCTTTCAACGTTCTTCTCATTTTATCATAGTCCTTTTTTAAAGTTAAACGCTAACGTATTGGATTTCCTATGTATACTTACTTCAAAGCTAATATCAAATCCGATCTTCTTATGATCACTGTTATCAAGCGGCCCCAGCACCATTACCTCCCGCACCAGATCATGCGCTCCACTAAGGACTACGTCTAGAATTTTTCCTTCTCTTGTCGGCTGCTGTACCAGCTGCTCCATAAAGCAGTCCTTGATTTTGTCAAGACATTTTACCTCTCTAGCATGCCCTGACGTTACATTTACCCAGTCCATATCGGGGTAATTGAAATCACCCATTATTATTGTGTTGCCCAGTTTGTTTGCATCTCTAATTTCCTTTAACATTTCTGCATCCGTCTGTTCATCCTGGCCAGGCGAACGGTAGTACACTCCTATCACTATCCTTTTCCCCTTTACACATGGAATTTCAATCCATAGTGATTC
This sequence comes from Microcaecilia unicolor, assembly GCF_901765095.1. Lineage (NCBI taxonomy): Eukaryota > Metazoa > Chordata > Amphibia > Gymnophiona > Siphonopidae > Microcaecilia > Microcaecilia unicolor. The sequence goes on from NC_044031.1 coordinate 549,527,245, forward strand.
CAAGATGCGTTTTATTTTCTGCAGAATTTTCAATCTATTTGATTCAAGGCTCTCCTTAATATACAATGCTACCCCTCCACCAATTCGATCTACGCTATCACTACGATATAATTTGTACCCTGGTATGACAGTGTCCTACTGGTTATCCTCCTTCCACCAGGTCTCAGAGATGCCTGTTATATCTAATTTTTAATTTAGTGCAATATATTCTAGCTCTCCCATCTTATTTCTTAGGCTCCTGGCATTCGCACATAGACATTTCAAACTATGTTTGTTGTTCTTATTTACATCATGCTCAGTACTTGACAGTATTAATTTGCAATCTTTTGTCTGATTTTTATTTTTATTTAAGGACACCTGATCTACTACGGTCTCTTTTGTAACCTCACTATCAGGATACCCTATCTTCCCTGTTTTGGTGATATCTTTGAAAGATACCTTATCCCGAACCATGCGCTTTTGAGCGACTGTCGGCCTTCCCCTGTTTCTAGTTTAAAAGCTGCTCTATCTTCTTTTTAAATGCTGCGCCATCAGCCTGGTCCCACTCTGCTTAAGGTGGAGCCCATCCTTTCAGAATAGGCTCCCCTTCCCCAGAATGTTGCCCAGTTCCTAACAAATGTAAAACCCTCTCTCGCACCATCGTCTCATCCATGCATTGAGACTCCGGAGCTCTGCCTGTCTCTTTGGCCCTGCACGCAGCACGTGTAACGGGTAGCATTTCAGAAAATGCTAATCTAGAGGTTCTGGATTTGAGCTTTCTACCTAAGAGCCTAAATTTGGCTTCCTGAACCTCTCTCTGACATTTTCCTATGTCACTGGTACCCACATGTACCAAGACAGCCGGCACCTCCCCAGCACTATCTAAAATCCTATCTAGGTTGCGCGTGAGGTTCACCACCCTTGCACCAGGCAGGCAAGTCACCAGGCGATCCACACGTCCACCAGCCACCCAGCTATCTATATACTGGGGGCATAACGGCTATGGATCTGATGGCTACATGAGCAAATGCCAAAGTGTCGCACTTTTTCAGCAGAGGCCGGTCGATCGGATCCACAGGTCTGAATGCACTACTGCAACCCTGGCCGGTGGTAAAACTGCTATACATCTTCCCTCCGTGGCTTCTGATAGGACAGGTTCTGCATCGCATCCTGCACCATCAGGATCAGGTGATTCTGGTGGCCATGGATTGGCCCAGACATCCATGGTATGCAGACCTGAGCCAGCTGCTCATGGACAATTATTTTCCTCTTCTGCTGGTTTCAGATCTTCTCTGTCAGGGTTCAGTGCCCATGGAGGAGCCCTTCCACTTTGATCTTTCAGCCTGGCTTTTGAGAGGTCGAAATTGAGAAGAAAGGGCTATTCAGAGGGGGTTATTACCACCCTTCTGCAATCCTACAAGTGTTCAACTACTGTGGTGTATGCACGAATCTAGCGTACTTTTGAGTCATAGGGCTCCAGTCATTCTCCTCTGTCAATTTTATTGCCACAGATCTTGGCTTTTTTGCAGGAAGGGCTTCAGAAGGGCCTAGCGCTTAATTTGCTTCGGGTCCAGGTTGTGGCCATATGTGGTCGGTGGCCCAACTGTTTGGGGAGGCTAAAGGGGTGGGGTTAGGGGCTGGGGCGGAACTTACATCCATTATTGTCTGACAACACACTGAAAAAAAAAAGTAAAAATAAAATAGTCACAATGAATACCTTTTATTAAATTTAGATATTAGATATGTATCATATGTCAAAGAATATAGTGGTTGCTCAAAGCATATACTAACCACAATCGCTCAACTGCAAAACACTATGCACAACTTTGTGCAAAAACACACTCAGAACCTTACTGTACCATAAATATTCACTGGGCAGACCCTAATTCACCAATATACCACCCATATGGAAAATGCAGACTGTCAACAATTTGAAACAAGGGCTTATAATATCACAATTTATTTTTATTTATTTGTTGCATTTGTATCCCACATTTTCTCACCTATTTGCAGGCTCAATGTGGCTTACATCATGTAGAGCCACAAAACACCCTTTTAGGGTGGATAGTGTTCACAATGAGCTCCTTTTATTAATGACCATATGTAGATCCTTCAAGAGGTAGTGTGTCATGATTGAGGCTCTACACCCTTTCTGATGTTTTGGTGCCAATGACCTCCTTTTATTAACGACCATATGTAGATCCTTCAAGAGGTAGTGTGTCATGATTTATGTGTCATGATTTAGGCTCTACACCCTTTCTGATGTTTAACCCGTGTTTAACCCCTTTACTCTCCATGGCAGCGACATCAGTGAAGAAGAAGGCACTGCGGGTTCGCCTCCAGCTTCTCTCTTCCCTCCACACAGTGTCCCGCCCTCGCGGAAACAGGAAATGCTTCATCACAGAAGGCGGGACACTATGTGAAGAGGGAAGGGAGAAGCTGGAGCCGGAGGCGAGCCTGCAGTGCCTTCTTTGTCATTGATGTCGCTGCCACGGAAAGTAAAAGGGTTAAAACACACGCATGCATGGGGGGTAGGAGGAGGAGGGAGGAACGGAGAGGAGGAGGGCTGCCGGTCGGGAGCTGAGAGCAGGAAGGAAGGAGGGACCATCGGAGAGCTGCCTGGCTGCAGCGCTGCGCCAGCCCTGCGCTTGTGGGGGCAGCAGCCAGATGAAGGTCACGGTTGGGCTGAGGAGACTTAGCCTCCCCAAGCCTCCTATACGGGCGCCTATGGTTGCGGCCCTAGCGTGTTATCGAAGGCGAGTTGTGAACTCTTTGCTGGCTGCTCATCCTGATGTGTGTTTTTTGAGAGAGGTTAATCAGTGGAAACCCCATCTGCGGCCTTCTTGTCTGGAGTGAAGACTTAATTTGGTACTGAAGGCCCTGCAGTGGGCTCCCTTTGAGCTGTTGCAGAAGGTGTCTTTGAAAGACCTGACGCTAAAGGTGGTATTCCTGGTGGCTGTGTCTTCTGCGCAATCGGTGTCAGAGTTACAGTCTTTATCTTGTAGGGATCCTGTCCTCTGTTTTCATAGGCTGGGGTTACGATCCGGACAGTGCCTTTCTTCCTGCCTAAGGTGCTGTATCTCCCTTTGTTCGTAGCAGAGGATTATCCACGGGACTTTGCTGATCTGCGGTGTCTGGATGTTTGCCGTGTTCTCTTGTGTTTCTTGCATGTGACTAATGAGTTTTTCTGCTCAGATCATCTTTTGTGTTGCTTTCAGGGCCTTGGAAGAGCCTCACAGCTTTTAAGGCCACCATAGCTCAATGGATTAAGGAGGCCATTTCCTCAGCATATCTTCTGGTGGACCGCCAGACCCCAGTGGCTCTGTGGGCCCATTCTACTCATTCATTGTAACTTCTCTGGAGGACATCTGTTGGGTGGCAACTTGGGCTTCCCTTCATACTTTTCTTGGCATTATCGCTTGGATATGGCAATGCGTTGGAATTTGCAATTTCACCATGGTTCTGTCCATTGGGTCAGTGGATTCCCCCCTTTGTAGGGACTGCTTTGCTACATCCCACTAATTTCTGGATTCATCTTCTGGTGATGATAAAGAAGGAAAATTTGTCTTACCTGATAATTTTCTTTCTTTTAATTGCAGCAGATGAATTCAGTGTCCCACCCTTTCTGCTGTGTGTAGGAGCTCCTAGTTGACTTTTCTAGCTCTACATGAGTTTACAAAACAAAACAAAAATAAAGTAAATGACACAAGCCAACGTAATCATAGTCCATTTGGGCGACAAAGAAAGTCTAGGTCGGCAATTCCAGGAGGCATATAGTGTTAATGAAACAGAGGACTTATGCATGGCCAATAGCAACCAAGCAGGCGCTGCACAAGGTGTTGTAGGGGCAGCTTGGGGCTTGCTCAGTTCTCTGATTTGTTAAACAACATACTGACTTGCTGGGGAGCTACCTGTCCTATATCACTGTTCATGTCAGTGATCTCTATCTCTACCTGCTGGTAGATAGACACAACCCACTAGTTTCTGGATTCATATGCTGCGATTAAAGGAAAAGAATTATACGGTAAGACATAATGTTTCCCTATACTCATGTATAGCACATGCACAAATTTACACATTCTTTTCAGCAGGTGTAAATTTGTGCAGGGGCATTTGTGCTGGATTTGGGAGCCCACTTTATAAAAGCACATAGGTGTCTCTGTTGCCTTCATAAAATAGGCTTAAAATTGGTTCCTTTTGTAAATACCCCCTTCCTCCGCAGGATACGTCAGTACTATAACATGTGACTTAGGAAAAACGTTTTTAAGAAAATGTTAAAGTAACTTGTTGAAGCAGCAAGGTTAGAACATTAACAGTAGAAGTATCAGGCTTCCAAGATAACTAGGGTGAACTGCAGGGAGTGGTCATGATTAACCCTAAAATTAATTTAGAGGGCAAACACAATATTTTAAAGAATCATTTATATTTGGGCCAATATGGTACTTTATTGTAACCAGAACATTTCTAGACAAAAGGATTTGTGAGCTTCAAAACTGTTACTGTATTTTATATTAATCAGTAACATCAGATTTTTTTTTAATTTCTGCTTCTGAAATGAAGGCGTATTTGTGGGAAAAATTGAATTATGCCTAAATATGTGTTGAATTATGCATCAGTAGGAAAACCCCAACAGAAATATGGTTTAATGTCATTATGCTACACAAGCTGTCAGTGAGATCATGTGTGTATCCTGCCAAGTTCTTTGCCCTACAAACAGAGTCTGGTTTCAGCTCAATTCAGTAAAACTGTATGGGGTATAAACTGGAAAAACCAAATTTGCCTCAGCCCTGCCTCAGAGAGCATAAATGTCATGTATTTACTTATAAAGCCATGGTTATTTCTCTGGAAACTGATAAATCTTAAACCTTTGGGGTTAACTTTTAATGATGACTGAAGAAGGGATTTTCCCACAGATCTTGCGTGTTCACATTAAAGTTAATGGGATTTATAGGCAAAACCCCCTGTTTTGAAATTTTATCCCCCAAGCGATAATATATAAAATTTTAAAAGGCTGGTTTTAAGTTTAGACCAGAATACCAGTGCTGTACTCAACTTTTATATTTAAAGTTCCATGCTCTTTTAAATCTTTTTTTTTCTGCTTTGAAATTTTGTTTTAAGGATTCTCTCTGGTGTAAGGACATTCCTTATCAATGATATAGATTTCCCCTGACACTTGATAGCTATGTAGGAATTCAGAATGAGAGATATGAACAGTGACTTGCTATTTAACAAAATGCTATGAGGTTATTCACCATCCTAAGTCCATTTTCTATGGCAAAAATATTGTAAAAATAGAATAAGAACCCATGAACATCTGATGATAATTTGTTTACACATTTTTCAAAAGCTGCTTACCCAAGTACTTTTAACTTTCATTTGGCTTTGGAAGCCCATATCTCTAGAATAGCAAATCAACCTTTGGGTTTTTGCATTTAGGGGTCCTTATACTAAGCCGCAGTAAAACGTTGGCCTGCTGTAGTTTGATCACGTCTTTTGGGCACATGCTGGGCCATTTTTACCACGTGTAGGAAAAAGGGTCTATTTTAAGGGGCCGTAAAATGGATATGCTAAAATTGAAACCATCGTGCGTCCACTTTTGGCCTGAGACCTTACCACCACCCATTGACCTAGCGGTAAGGTCTCACACGCTACCTGCACGGTAAATATGTAGCACACGCCTACTGCTGTTTACCGCTGGGTAAGTGGCCCACAGTAGGAAATAGAAAATCATTTTCTACCATGAGATTCAGTGCACACCAAATTTGGAATTACCGCCCAGCTCATGCGCTAGCCAGGCAGTAGTGCTGATTTGACGCATGCTGCACGTGCACAGACCCTCCAGCACCTTTGTAAAAGGGCCCCTCAGTCTGCCAGTTGAGATTGTCTTTGACCTAGCAATAGTAAGTCACCCTTATTGTCAAAGCTAGACTCCCACAGTAAAGCGGTTGTGTGCTGGTACCATCATATGCCCATAATACCCCCTACTATCCCATGAGCCAATGAGCCTGATGGTGTTTTCTTAATCTGCGTGAGGCAAAAACTAGACAATGTCTTTGAATCATTATAAATTACTTTCTTTTTAGTAGTAACAGAACCATAACGAGATTAAAAAGAGTCATGGGTTGCAAACCACAGCCTAGAGCTAGATGAACATAGTTCTACAAGAAGCTTAAGGAGCTTGCAGTTAGCTTGGTTAAAAAGTAACTGTTTACAGCTATAAAGGCAGCCTAGGTTGTTGTATAGAACTACAGGCCATCTTCTAAGTCAGTATCTGCCTTTTGTGTATGAAATGCTTCTGTCCCAAGGAAGGGCATTTTCTGCAAGTTTGCTTAGTCACTTGCAGGGCAATTGTGTAACTGGGCAGCAGCCTGCATAAGTGCCAAGATAATTAGCAGTTACATGTGTACTTGCACAATGCACTATTCTATAGGGTAACACATAATTGCAAGGGGCATACACATGGGAAGGGCATGTCTCTAACATACACACGTAGCTCATTTACACCTGTGATTGACTTTGTAGGCATACCAGTTCGAGTTTATGCTAGTATTCTGTTCAGCATCTTGGCACACAGATGGCATTATAGAATTAGCACTCAGTATACACCATCAGCACTCCTAACTGGAGGCACCAATCAATAAAATTGACCATTTGGTTGTTTGGATCTGTCAGACTACAGTCCAAGACAGGGGTATAAGTAGTGTCCTGTCACAGGATAGTTTTCAAAGATATTTACCTGGGTATATTAACCTAGCCAAAAGTACACATGGGCTTTGACACATGCTTCCTTTTAGCTGGTATAAAAAGATGAATTTTCCTTGGAATAGAGAAACAACATGCATTGACATTTTCAAATATATATATATATACTTTTAGCCCTGACCGATTCTCACAAAATATTTTAGGTGCAAAATGCTCTCACTATTTATGCACATGTACTTGCAACAAATTACACAGGTAGCTGCAAAGTATGGGGATGATTTTATAAGGATCCATCTAATTTAAGATGGCAAATCACAACTACATAAGCATTATTCTTATAAAGATACATGGATGCTCATGTATCTTTATAAACTACTGGCATTAAGTGGCAGAAATTGTGCACAGATCATTTAAATATGTGCAAAAATAAGCCTCTTTAATAATCTACATGCATTCTTCTGAATGTCGCCCCTGTACACATCTACTTGCAAAATATGCACCGTCATGTCAATGCATCTACTTTTAGGCCAGTGGGAATTTTATAACAGGCATTTACATGCATTTGTGGTTACATATGTGCTTACCGAAGTGCCTCTTTATGGCTCTGCTACCGGTTGCTACAGGTGAGTTGAGCCTAATTAGAGAATTTAAACTCAGGGAATGCCTCACCTCAGTGGTTCTGATAACTTTGAGTCTACAGGAATCTGGCATACCACAAAAAAAAACAGAATAAAATGTGACACATAGAGGGGCATATCGAAAGGGGCGCCACAAGTTTTCCTGAGGACGCCCTCGCAGGACGTCCCGGTGAAGGGGCGGGGAAACCTGTATTATCAAAACAAGATGGTCGTCCATCTTTCGTTTCGTAATACTGTCAGGGACGCCCAAATTGCGAATTTAGGTCGACCTAGAGATGGTCGTCCTTAGAGATGGTCATAGGCGCCCGGTTATAAGAGGCTTGGGGAGGCTATGCCTCCCAACCACAGCAGGATGGATCAGCTGTTTTTATAGAAATGCTAAATAGTAGTAGTAGTAGTTCTCCCGCAAGTCCCCGCTGCTCTGGGGGGTTTAAATAGCAGCAGCTGCAGTGAAAGCCGTCTCTAGCCTTGTGTATAACCAGTTGTAATTTGATTACATTACTGCTGGGAGAGCAGAGCAGGGAGGTTGGCTGGAGGTGTCCTGGGTTGCCAGGGAGATATTTAACTAGGTTGAATTCCTGCACATGAGCAGTTCATACCAAAGAGACTTGCACTGACCCCTGAAATTTTAAAAGTGCTAAATATAAGTTTTAAAAGTATTTGCATTAAATCTAATTGCAGAATTTAGGTGCTAGGAAGTGGGATTGGTATGCCATGTACTCAAATTTGCTCAAGCCATATGCAAATTAGCCCGTTTTTGGAAGGTTCTCATTTGCATATTTATGGGTTAAAATGGTTGGAAATGTTTACAGCCTTAATGTTAGGGCATGGCTCTGATCAAAAATGTGAAGTTTGATCCAACAACGAAGGGTTGAGCTAGTGTTTTTGACTAAAAATTCCCATTATAGTGTCTGTATGTTAATCTGCATTCAAATAGAGCTCTCTGATTGGATGAGCAGCTTCTGTTAGAAAATCTGCCCGGGAACAGAGAGGAGAGGAGAGAATCAATGGGTGTGTGGGTGTGGATGGCTGGAGGGGGGGGGCAGGGGAGCAAGGACAAGAAATGAAGAAGAAAGGCAGAAAGTAAAGAAATAAATGGAAAGGAAGCCCTGGAAACGGAGTTAAGAGGACAGATAGCAGCAGAATCGGATACTGGGCCAGCATGATCAGAAAACAAAGTCACCAGACAACAAAGGTAGAAAAGATCATTTTATTTTCATTATAGTGTTTAGAATATGTCCACTTTGAGAATCAGGTGCTCAACATTAAAAGTTTATATTTATTTACTTATTATGGCATTTTATCCCACATTAAACATGAATTAGGATGTTTTGTGGCGCTACATGAGAATTGTGATATTATGATCCTTGTTTCATATGGTTGACGGTCTGCATTTTCCGTTTGGGTGGTATATTGGTGTATTAGGTTCTGCCCAGTGTAATATTTATGGTACAGTAAGGTTCTGAGTGTGTTTTTGCACAAAGTTGTGCATAGTGTTTTTTCAGTTGAGCGATTGTGGTTAGTATATGCTTTGAGCAACCACTTTATTCTTTGACATATGATACATAGCTAATATCTAAATTCAATAAAAGGTATTAATTGTGACTTTTATTTTTATTTATTTATTTTTTTTCTGTGTGTTATCAGACAATTATGGATTTAAGCTCCACCCCTGGCCCCACCCCTAACCATGCCCCCTTTAGCCTCCCCAAACAGTTGGGCCACCGACCGCCTATGGAGATGGTCGTCCCCGATTTTCACCGATAATGGAAACCGAGGACGCCCATCTCAGAAACGACCAACTCCAAGCCCTTTGGTTGTGGGAGGAGCCAGCATTTGTAGTGCACTGGTCCCCCTGACATGCCAAGACACCAACCGAGCACCCTAGGGGCACTGCAGTGGACTTCAGAAATTGCTCCCAGGTGCATAACTCCCTTACCTTGTGTTCTGAGCCCCCCAACCCCCCCCCCCAAAACCCACTCCCCTCAACTGTACACTACTACCATAGCCCTTAGGGGTGAAGGGGGGCACCTACATGTGGGTACAGTGGGTTTGTGGTGGGTTTTGAAGGGCTCACATTTACCACCACAAGTGTAACAGGTAGGGGATGGTATGGGCCTGGGTCCGCCTGCCTGAAGTGCACTGCACCCACTAAAACTGCTCCAGGGACCTGCATACTGCTGTCATGGAGCTGGGTATGATATTTGAGGCTGGCATAGAGGCTGGAAAAAATATTTTTTTAATTGTTGTTTGAGGGTGGGAGGGGGTTAGTGACCACTAGGGGAGTAAGGGGAGGTCACCCCCCATTCCCTCCGGTGGTCATCTGCTCATTTAGGGCACATTTATTTGGCTTGGTCGTAAGAAAAAAGGACCAGGTAAAGCTGTCCAGGGACGACTTTGTCAGGGACGCCCTTCTTTTTTCCATTATTGGTCGAGGACGCCCATGTGTTAGGCATGCCCCAGTCCCGCCTTCGCTACACCTCCGACACGCTGTGAACTTTGGTCATCCCCACGATGGAAAGCAGTTGAGGACGCCCAAAACCAGCTTTCGATATGCCGACTTGGGTGACCCTGTGAGAAGGACGCCCATCTTGCGATTTGTGTCAAAAGATGGGCGCCCTTCTCTTTCGAAAATAAGCCTGGTAGTAACTAAGATGAAGAGATCAATTTGGAAGTGAGGTGATTTTGAGGAAACTATGTTATTGATGCAAGAGGAAACAGTAGAAGAGACTGAGTGAGATAATTATGAGAAAAACAGAAAGATCTGAGCATTGATCTTTATGCTATTGGAAAAAATATGAAATATAGTATTATTTTTCAAATAGCTTTTCCACAACTTTGTTGATTAGGAATAAAGATCTAGCATTTCTCTGAGCACATCTCAAAGTATATATTATACTTTGGAATAGTACAATTTAACCTAATGTGCTAGAATTTAATGTATTTATTAAAAGTCATATTAGCTTTATAGTTGCTGGATAAAAACTAATTTAACTCTAAACTATGGAAAACTTGATAGTAAATTAAATTTGACAAAAGCCAGAAAAAGTTTAAATGATAGAATATCAGATTTCTTTAAAGAAAAGAGAAACATGTCAGCAAAGGCTTGCTATTAATATTGTAAATGGTTACTAAAACTGAAATCTTTGAAAAAGGAAAATTCTGATAATTACACTGAACTTTCATTTGATTTCCCAGCAGATGCACTGTTCTGTTAGACTGCTTTTTTTTTTTCCACATAAGCAATTTTGGTTTTATTATGGACATGTTGAACTTCATTCAGATAGCTTTGCCAAGCCACCAAACCCACTAACTAATTTCAACTGCTTAGATGCTATGCTACTTGGTGGAAAACATTAGCTTGGGATGAGCCCTGTATTTTTCACGTCTATATCAGTTCAGTGTCCTTGAGTTCTTGATTTCTAGCTTGGATCATTGGCATTGATGTGAGAGCAATATATCAGATTACTGCAATCACTGTGATCTTCCCTTGCTTCAGTTTTAATGAACCCATTTTGATTTCATTGGGTTTAGAAGACATCACAAGGACCTTTATTTGCTTTGTATAATCTTATGCTCTTACTAGATATGTCATGTCTGAAGGAGGACTTAGGGGCCTTTTTACTAAGCTGCAGTAGCAGCGGTGGCCGTTTTTTCCGGGCAGTGCACCAGGGCCCCTTTTACTGCAGTGGGTAAAAAAGCCAAAATAATAGATGGCCATGCAGTAAATTTGCAGTTGCTGTGCAGCCATTTTATGGGAGAACACTTAACTGCCATCCATTGAGGCCCGATTACCGCCAGGTAACCCCCTGCGGAAAATTAAAAAAATATTTTCACTAGCGCCGGAAATGGTGCGCGCTGGGCGTTGAGCCGGCAGTAGTTCCAGGTTGCCATGCAGCAACCCTTTAGTATAAGGGCCCCTTAGACCGTTGCTGCTGCTACAAAACAGATTATTTCTACCATTGTGAGATTTTACTGCCAAGAAAAGTTTTGATTCTTTTTTAGATCTTCAAAATCTATCAAATGGACATCCAGACCCAAAGTAGATTTTTTTTTTAAAATATTATGTACCTTGTCATTACCTGAGGAAGATTCCATAGTAGAACTTAAATGCTTGAATCTTTAAACATTTGTAGCTTAAAGATATCATCCACCCCTACTTTGCTGTCTTTCAATTTACTTTATTATACCTTCACTGTGTAAAGAAGCAGTTATGTTGACAGCTCATTTTGCAAATGCATAGAAGAATAGACTTGATAGTAAATAAAGGCCAGAAGGCCCATTTATGGATCTACTAGTAAAAAAGGCCCGTTTCTGACACAAATGAAATGGGCGCTAGCAAGGTTTTCCTCGGAGTGTGTATGTTTGGGAGAGTGTATGTGAGAGTGACTGTGTGAGAGTCAGAGTGAAAGTGTGAGTGTGTGTGTGAGAGAGAGAGTGAGTCTGGGTGTGAGTGTGTTTGTGAGAGAGTGTGTGTGTGAGAATGAGAGTGTGTGCAAGTGTGTATGTGAGACACAGTGTGAGAGAGAGTGTGTGTGTGTGTGCGAGAGAGAGAGTGTGTGTGAGACACAGATTCTCTGTGAGAGTGAGTGTATGAGATCAAGCGAGTGTGTGAGTGACTGTGTGGCACATAGAGAGTGAATGTGATACAGTGTGAGACAGAGTGTGTGAGAGTGAGAATGAGAAAGACATTGTATATGAGAGAGAGAGTGTGAGCCTTGCCCTCCCAATCCTTGCCCATCTGTCCCCTGCCCCTCCATTCATCCTTTTCCAGCAATTCCCCTCTCTCCCTGAGCCCTGCCCTCCCAATCCATGCCCATCCATGCTCCTCTGTCACCTGCCCCCTCCATTCATCCCTATCCAGCAATTCCCCTCTCTCCCTGAGCCCTGCCCTGCAATCCATATCCATCCATGCCCATCTGTCCCCTCCATTCATCCCTATCCAGCAATTCCCCTCTCTCCCTGAGCCCTGCCCTCCCAATCCATGCCCATCAATGCTCCTGTCACCTGCCCCCTCCATTCATCCCTATCCAGCAATTCCCCTCTCTCCCTGAGCCCTGTCCTGCAATCCATATCCATCCATGCCCATCTGTCCCTCCATTCATCCTATCCAGCAATTCCCCTCTCTCCCTGAGCCCTGCCCTCCCAATCCATGCCCATCCATGCTCCTCTGTCCCCTGTCCCCTCCATTCATCCCTTTCCAGCAATTCCCCTCTTTCCCTGAGCCCTGCCATCCAATCCATGCCCATCCATGCTCCTTTGTCCCCTGCCCCCTCCCTTCATCCTTTTCCAGCCATTCCCCTCTCTCCCTTCCATGACCCCCCCTCGCATCCATGCTCCTCTCTCTCCCATGTCCCAGCCTGGCCCGCCCTCTTCTCCCCCCCCCCCCTTCACATCCATGCTGTCGTTTCTCCCCTGCCCTCCCGCTCCCATTGTTCAACTTTACTGCCCACCCTCTTCTCTCCCCCCAACATCCCTTTTTTTTTTTTTTCTTTTTAAATTACCTCGGTGGCGGTTCTGGCAGCGCAGTGTCAGGGAAGGAGGTGGCGCTCCCGACGTCTAGCCTTCCCTTCGCTGTGTTCCGCCTTCTTCTGACGTCATCTGACGTTCAAGGTGCGTTTTATTATATTAAGATTTGCTAAAGCACAGGAACAGAACAGTGGAGATGACTAAAGAACCAGCCTACAGCCAGAGATATCTTTAAAAAGGGTCTTTTATTAACAACTGCTGAGTCAATATACATGGGAAAGCACATCACTGCTTGAGTTCGCTGTGTTTCGGCTATACTACCTGCAATAGGAGTCCAAATTTAAATCTGGCCACTGAGGAAGGAAAACCCCAGGCAACATCATCTCATAAGCATCAAAAAATACATAGATGTCCAGAAATTCGTCCTTCAAGCCCAGGTCAGAGCTGGTTGCCTAGGTATCCCCTCAGTGTTCACATTCAGGCTTCTACATCTGCTGAATGTGCAGACAGTTTGGTGTGTGTTAGGATCTGGAGGGGCTCAAATCCAATCTGCCACATCAGGCAGAAAAACCCTCAGCTGTATGAGCAACTGTGCAGTGAGGTGGCTGCAGAGAGAGGCACTATTATATCTCCATGACCTGAACTTGAAGGGTGTATTTTTTGATGTTTACAAGATGATGTTGCCTGGGGTTTTCGTTCCTCATTAGTCAGATTTAAATCTGAATAACAGTACTTAAACGACCAAGTTCTGCCCCTGCCCCTGAATGCCCCCAACATAGCTGGCTTTGTGTTCGGTGCTAACCATGATATTCAGTGGCACTTAGCTGGTTAAGTGCCTTTGAATATTAGCAGCTAGCCCTGACCAAGTGATTTAACCGGTCAGCAGCCTGCTAAATGTTTTGAACATAAGAATAACCATACTGGATTAGACCAATGGTCCATCTAGCCCAGTATCCTGCTTCCAACAGTGGCTAATCCAGATCAAAATTACCTGGCAGAAACCTAATTAGTAGCAACATTCCATGATATCAATCCCAGTGCAGATACACTAACTGCTGTTACCACATCCTCTGGCAGCAAATTCCAGAGCTTAACTATTCTTTGAGTGAAAAAATATTTCTATGTAAATTCATTGTGTGTCCCCTGGTATTTGTACTTTTTGAAAGAGTGAAAAATTGATTCACTTTTGCCCATTCTATACTACTCAGGATTTTATAGTCCTCAATCATATCCCCCCTCAGCCCAGGGGCGTAGCCACAGGTGGGCCTGGACGGGCCCAGGCCCACCCATTTTCCCTCCAGGCCCGCCCATCCGCACCTTTCATGCGCTGTCTCTATCCCTTTTGTCCCACGGAGGCAGCGCTTCCTTCCTGCCCTGTCTTCTCCCCAAGCTCCGCTGCATCGGTCCCTCCCTGCAAGTGGAATCCTCCTTCGCCGCTCGCACTACGCTGCCATGCACACGCAGCTACGCTCCTCCCCCTGCCGTGTCTATCTGGCCCTCTGTGATGCACTTCCTGTTTAGGGCCGGATGAACGCGGTAGGGTGAGGAGCGAAGCTGCGTGTGCATGGTAGCTTAGCGCGACCGGCGAAGGAGGATTCCACTTGCAGGGAGGGACCGATGCAGTGGAGCTTTGGGGGAGAAGACAGGGCAGGAAGGAAGCGCTGCCTCCGTGGGACAAAAGGGATAGAGATAGCGTGCGAAGGATGCAGATGGGCGGACCTGGAGGAAAAATGGCTGAGCTGCTGGGACATGGGAGGAGGAAGGGTCTGGAGGGAAGGGAGAGAGCTACTGGGACATGGGAGGGAGAGGAAGAAGGGACTGGAGGGAAGGGAGAGAGTTGCTGGACATGGGAGGGAGAGGAAGAAGGGACTGGAAGGAAGGGAGAGAGCTACTGGATATGGGAGGGAGAGGAAGAAGGGACTGGAGGGAAGGGAGAGAGCCGCTGGGACATGGGAGGGAGAGGAAGAAGGGACTGGAGGGAAGGGAGAGAGCTGCTGGGACATGGGAGGAGAGGAAGAAGGGACTGGAGGGAAGGGAGAGAGCAGCTGGGACATGGGAGGGAGAGGAAGAAGGGACTGGAGGGAAGGGAGAGAGCCGCTGGGACATGGGAGGGAGAGGAAGAAGGGACTGGAGGGAAGGGAGAGAGCCGCTGGGACATGGGAGGGAGAGGAAGAAGGGACTGGAGGGAAGGGAGAGAGCCGTTGGGACATGGGAGGGAGAGGAAGAAGGGACTGGAGGGAAGGGAGAGAGCCACTGGGACATGGGAGGGAGAGGAAGAAGAGACTGGAGGGAAGGGAGAGAGCTACTGGACATGGAAGGGAGAGGAAGAAGGGACTGGAGGGAAGGGAGAGAGCTGCTGGGACATGGGAGGGAGAGGAAGAAGGGACTGGAGGGAAGGGAGAGCTGCTGGACATGGGAGGATAGGGAGAGAAAGAGGGGAGATGGATGGAAGGATGCAGAGAGAAAGGGGAGAGACTGGAAGGATGTGGAGAGAGAGAGAGAGGGGAGACTGAACAGAAAGGGTAGAGAGATAGAGACACTAGATGGAAGGATCAGGATAGAGGGTAGATGGGTGGAAGGATGAGGAGAGAAAGAGGGAAGACACTGGATTGAAGGGTAGGGAGAAAAAGACGCTGGATGCAAAAGAAAGAGGGGAGCTGC
Organism: Microcaecilia unicolor; assembly: GCF_901765095.1. Taxonomy (NCBI): domain Eukaryota; kingdom Metazoa; phylum Chordata; class Amphibia; order Gymnophiona; family Siphonopidae; genus Microcaecilia; species Microcaecilia unicolor. The sequence goes on from NC_044031.1 coordinate 549,542,694, forward strand.
TGGATGGAAAGAGGGAGAGGACAGAGTAGGGAAAGACTGGAGAATAAGAGGAAGGGGCATGTGGAGAACAAGGGTGAGGAAAAGATGAAAAGCCATAGGTTGTGAATGGACAGGAAACCCTGGCAAGAGAAAGACGAAGGCAAGCAGAATCTAGAGACTGGGAGCAACACAATGAGAAAAAGTAAATGGCTATACAACAAAGGTAAAGAAAATAATTTTATTTTAATTTAGGATAAAGTAATATGGTACCTGTGCTAATAAAGTTTCAGAGACCAATACTTCCTTCCTTAGGTCAGGAGAGGATACCATAACAGCGTTATGCGACCTGAGGCAGGAGGTTTTGGCCTCTGAAAGCTCATTGAAAAGGGTGTTAGGCTTTTAAATAAATTTTCTGAAACCTGATGCACTGAAAAGCAGCACTTTACCCCTATGTGACAAATGCATCTGATTAGTGTGACTAAATTTTGTGGGGAAGGGGGATAGAGAGAAAATTTTGTGCCCACCCACTTTAGGTTCAGGCCCATCCAAAATTGGCAGTCTGGCTACGCCACTGCCTCAGCCATCTCTTTTCCAAGCTGAAGAGCCCTAACCTCTTTAGCCTGTCCTCATATGAGAGGAGTTCCATTCCCTTTATCATTTTATTTGCTCTTCTTTGAACCTTTTTTAATTCCGCTATATCTTTTTTGACATACAGCGACTAGAATTGAATGCAGTACTCAAGGTGAGATCACACTGTATTATAATACAGAGGCATTATAATATTCTTGGTCTTATTTTGCATTCCTTTCCTAATATTTCCTAGTATCCTGTTTGCTTTTTTGTCCCCTGCCACACATTGGACAGAAGATTTCAGTGTATTATCTACAAGGACACATAGATCTTTTTCTTGAGTGCTGATTCCTAAGGTGGACCCTAGCACCAAGTAACTATGATTTGTATTATTCTTCCCAATGGGAATCACTTTGCATTTGTTCATCTGCCAGTTTCTTAAGGTCTTCCTACAATTTTTCACATCTACATGTGTTTTAACAACTTTGGCGGGGATAGTGCTGGGCAGACTTATACGGTCTGTGGCAGAGCCGGTGGTTGGGAGGCAGGGATAGTGCTGGGCAGACTTATACGGTCTGTGGCAGAGCCGGTGGTTGGGAGGCAGGGATAGTGCTGGGCAGACTTATACGGTCTGTGGCAGAGCCGGTGGTTGGGAGGCAGGGATAGTGCTGGGCAGACTTATACGGTCTGTGCCCTGAAAATGACAGATACAAATCAAGGTAAGGTATACACAAAAAGTAGCACATATGAGTTTATATTGTTGGGCAGACTGGATGGACCGTGCAGGTCTTTTTCTGCCGTCATCTACTATGTTACTATGAATAGATTTGTATCATCTACAAATTTAATTTGGCTTCTCCGGCTGATTGTGAGATTCTGCATTCAAAGGGAAATAGCCAGATAACTCTAGCAATTGGATATTTCCCTTAGCTGTGACTATGTGTTGATTTTCAATGACTTTGTCTGGGTACTGCTGCTGAATATCATTACAAATCACCTTAGCACCATCCAGATAATGCCAGATAGAAAAAAAGTGGAGCTGAAAGTTAGGTAGTGGGCATTGTTCAGTCCCACTAACCAGATAACTATCTGGAAAAGTATGGACAACAAAAATGGAATTCGGATAGCGACACCTGTCACTGCTGTCCTGGATATTCAGTGCTAGTCACTATCAAGTGGCTGTTGTTTAAAAAAATGTATCCTCCAAGGTTAAATATCAGCCAGTTTCAAAGAAAACCTTGCTGAGTGATCTTTTGATCTCCTTGCAGCAAGTATTAGCGTTTTCCACCTGACTGGTTAGCTATTTCATTCTACTTCATTGTAGCCACTCCTCTAGGTTCTATCTTATTGCTCTTTTGTATGTGTATCTGTATCTAATATTTGATTGGCCTCCTTGCTAGAGCTCAGTTTTCACCTTTCTACTGTTGCCTTGTTGTATTTGGTTCCTTGCTGTGACCATACTACAGTATATTCCTAATCTTAATTCTTCCCTTTCAGACTTGTTCGGTCCTAAATCAGTTCCCATTCTCAAACAAACTTTGTTCCTGAGGTTGGCCCTTTTGGTGAGTGTCATCAGGTTCTACCATTCCTCCAGTGTTCAGTTACCCTCCCCCGGTTCTGGCTTTATGCAGCTAAGGCCTGGCAGCCAGCAGAACCACAGTGTTCAACCCAAAGGGAAGGCAGTTGTTAAAGTCAGAAGACCACACTGCAACTGTCCCAGGCCTAGGTGTGCTTCAGCCAGTGACTTGTCTTCTCCTGGGACCTCTGACTTCTCACTGTCTTCAGGTACCTCCCACTAACAAGATCCATCATATCAGACTGTAGCCAATACGGATCCTGTAGAGTTGGCTATGGTCCTAGCTGCTCAAGAAAGATGCCTTGAAGAATAAAACCAGCACTAGGTCAGTCTGTAAGAGCAAATTGAGGAGCTTTGCCTGTCCATTCAGCTCATTCAAGCACAGCTTGCAGAGCATGCTTCTTCAGGCCCCTTGGATGAGACAGTGCCAATCCTGCCTCACAAGAAACCTAAATCTGAGACTCCTCTACACTTTTCTGGTAGTCTGAAGACCTTTTATAGATTCCTGAATCATTCTTCTTCCATTGTGTTTATGCAATAGTCCATTTGTCTTAGAAACCACAAATCCAGAGTTGCCTACGTTATCTTGCTGTTGGCAAGGGAGTTACTGTAGGATCCCATTACTGCTAATTATGATACTTTCATTTATATTTTCAAGAGAATTTTGGGTGGCCCGGGCTACCTGGCTTCCATTTCCTCTGCATTCTTTAAAATGGAAAAGAGGGTTTGCATGATCAGCTAGTACAGTGCTTCTGAACCCTCTTCTGGAAGCATACCTTACCAGTTGGGTTTTCAGGAATGCCACAACGAATATACATGAGATAGATTTCCATGCCATGACTCTACAGTATATGCAAATTTATGTCATGCATATTCATTGTGGTAATCCTGAAAACCTAACTGACTAGGTGTGCCTCCAAAAGAGGGTTGAGAAGCACTGAGCTAGTGTGTGGTAGAGTTCCACATCATCTCTATGGAAATAGTGTGGTATTGATGACAGATTTCTGGAATGGTCTTTCTGAACAGATTAAAAATAGGCTGATCTGTTGAGACTTACCTCTTGGGCTGGATGCACATATCCTTGTCTTTGTGAGTAGATGTATGTATTCTGACCCATTAGTTGGAGCTCTGGTCACCTTCCTGGAACTACTTCTCCACCTCTGCCTTGACATCTGCCCTCCTTTGCAGATAGAAATGCCTGTGTAGATGGCCTATGTAAGGCTTATACTGTTGGCTGCAAAGAAAGATGGAAGAAAGAGGCAGGACCTATGTTTCTCACGTGCCTGCAAGTTTCTGAGTCAGTAAAAGGCTATTCTCTTTCTGGAACCACCCCTGAATCATGAAGCTCAATGCCATTCTTTCCCAGTCTTCCTGTGTTGGCCCTCTGATCATGTGAAGATGTTAGACTGTCCATTCTGATGCTGCTGAAACTTGTTTGGTTTTCATTTTGTTTGCTCATATGGAAAACTGTTGAAGTCAAGCCATTGACTGCTGATCTCTAGGTCTAGAGATATACAGAAGATTAGTGTGGATCTGAACCTACTGGTGAGTACTTTGACCCATAGTGAAATTTGTCCCCTCGGTTATACTGTATTTATTGAGTTTGCCTTTGTTTTAAAAGCTCAATCTTCTTATTTACTGATGACAGGGGCCTCCTTCCTGTTTTGGTTCTTTTGTTCATGATTCTAGACCAGTGGTTCTCAACCAGTGTGTCATAATGAGCTTGGAGGTGTGAAACCAAAAGTTTGGCATAGATAGCAAATCTGTACTTGAACAACCACATTTAGTTGCAGGCTGCGGAGAGCTCAGAGCAGGTGGTTCTGCTGTTTCCCCCACCACAACAATCACCACTATAGCATATACACTGCCATCATGATCACTGGTGCCATCGGCCTGGGTTGGAAATGCTGTATCCTGCTCCCTTCCCTGTCACTGCAAGCACTGATGCTAATTTGCTCCCTCCCCTCTGGCTGTGATCTCTGCCATTTCTGGCTACAGAGGAGGCAATGACCTGAGAAATCCATTTGCTCCCCTTCTACAAACTTTGATCATTGGGAGGAAAAGGTGAATTTTAAAAGGGGTGAGGGGAAGAATGTTTTAAGGGAAAATAGAGGAAACGAGCTTGGGGGTGGGGTTAATAAGATGGGGTGAACCTGGGAATGGAGTGTGAGAGATGGTTGTTTGGGGGCAGGGAGGGGGAGCATGAGAGAGAAAGAATGAGCCTGGTACAGTGGTGTCGATGTAGAAGGAGAACCCTAGGGATGGCAAATGTGTCCCCCTCCGAAAAAAAAAAGGCTTTCAGGAGGCAAACTGGGGATAGAGAAAAGGGGATTAGATGGGGACTCAGGGAGTTGGTGACTGACAGGCAGATAATCAAAAGCCCCGTGCTGTTCCAAACAGCACTCTAAAAATAGCGCTGGAACAGCGCGGGGCTTTACCGGACCTATGATCAGAGATAATTGCATGCAAATTTAAGCGCACAATTCTCTTTGATCATGGGGGAGGATTGTCCCGCACTCAGGTTCAGGGGGATCTGGAGATCCGGTGGGTCTCCAGCTCCCCCTAACCCCTCCCCAAGCATCCCTGGTGGCCCAGTGGACCACAGGTAAGTGAGAATCCCCCTCCCCCCAGCAACAGGGGGCTGGTGGACCTCCGGTCCCCGCTGACCCCCCCCCAAACACAGGTTCAGGGGGGTCTGGAGATCCAATGGGTCTCCAGCTCCCTACCCCCAGCATCCCACCGATTTTCCTGGTGGCCCAGTGGGCCGCGGGTAAATTCCCCCCCCCCCCCCCCCACACCTGGTGGTCTAGTGACCCTTCCCCTCTCCCCTACCTGCAGTTGGAGGAGGGAGGTGACCTCTCTCCTCTTCTGTCGGCGCTGCCTGCAAAATGGCGGCGCCCAGCCCTACCCAGTCCATCCCAGCAGGGGGGTGGGGAAGGGCTATGAAAGATATAGAAATGTAGACTTGGACAGAGAGTCCCTGTTGTTGATCTCAGACCTGTTTGAAGGTGTCAAAATATTATCTAAGTTGGACCCTTGTACAGCTTACAGTGTCATCCAGATCAGACAGTGCAATGAATAGAAGATTACCTTTAGCACTAGGAATAGCCACTCTGAAGGCAATTCTGTAACAGGACACATGGTAGAAGCCTATTCTATAAGGCAACCTAGGTGTTATAAGCAGTGCGTTTTTTTCTAGCGAAAAAGGTGCCAGTACTCAAATGCCAGGCCAACCTTCAGGGGCTTGGTGATCATTGAGGGACCAACCCCACAGTAGTCAGGCTCCCTGCAACCAGTTACAGAATCTATGACAAGGCAGAATTGGTGTGTAGGGCCTGAACTCTTTCATTAAAACTTGGGGACCATGGGTCAATTTTAGCAGACAATGGAAAAGGTGCCGGTACTCAGTACCCCCACAAAAAAGCCCTGGTTATAAATACTAGTATAATCTGGTATTGGCACTCCTAAAATGTAGGTGCCAACACATCATATATCATAACATATATCATTAATTAGGCATCTGCACTTATGCCAGCTGTATGGCTGGTGTAACACTTACACCAGCCATACAGCTGGCATAAGTGCAGATGCCTAATTGCAGCTGGGACGCTCTTAACATGCAGTATTCTATAAGTAACAAGTATGAGCCCCTCCTATGGTCCCATCCATTCTCTGATTCTGTGTATGCCTATTCTCAAATACACGCTATGTAAGTTAAGTGGGTAATTTCAGAAAAACACATCAGCAGCATGCTGGCATATAATTGCCTATGTTCACACATATGTGCATATATGCTAGTATTTTAAACATTTATGCACAGTAGAAATGGAAATATTAGCACTCAGTTTACAAAATGCCCTTTCTGCATATATGAATAATGCTTACTGAATTCGCAGATAGAACACTTATCTGTAATCTGGCTGGTGGTGGGTGTATAGCACTTGTGAGTATTTGCTGGGGAAGGTGTGTATTTTAATTCTGTAAAATAAATAGTGTGTGGGTTGAATTAAACTTGTTTGTATGTAGAGTGATAATGTTTGTTGGGTTAAATAGTGTGTATGTAGAAAAGATTTTGCAAAAGGGAATTGTTTTGCTGTGTGAAGGTAAGAAAGCTGCTTCCTATAGGATAGGGATCTGTGGGTACTTGATTTGTCCTCTCACCTTGCCTGTGGGAGAGGAACAATAGAGAGGACTGTTCACGGGGACTGAGAACAAAGAAATGTTGAAAGGCGTAAGGTATATTCTAAGAGACAAATGAAAGAAAAGTGGATGATGTGAGAGGCTGGAGAAGGTTGCTCAGATAGGGATGACTGACAATTATATGTTTTGAGACAGAAAAAAGTATCACCTTATATTTTTCACATACTGTATAAACTTGAGCAAGTCACTTTTTTCTCTTTTATTATTCAGTATAGATGTAATGATATATGATGATTTGGAGTTAGTAATCATCTGAGTTCTCTTGTGCAGTGGTATATGTATCAATACTATAGAAATAATAAATATGCTAATCTGATACTGGTGGATAATCAAATTATGATTGTTTTAAAATAGCAATCTTGGCACTTTATTCCCCTGTATCTTACATATCTTTCTAGATTACTTACTCTTTGGAGCTGGAAATCATTGCAACTGTTTGTATTTATGGTAAAGCATGAAAGCCAATGTAACCGCCATGTAAGAAATAAACACAGTTTGCCATTCCTTTGACATATATGTTTTTAGAAACATCTTTATTCAGTCCAGTACAACATTTTAAAGCATTTGCATTTCAGCAAGGTTTATATTATTTTTCTTAAGAAAAAATGCTGGTTTCCTTTGCATGATACTTTCCACACACGTGCATACGGCTTGGTCTTGATGAACTGGTGTGATAACATTGTCACATGTTTTAAAATAACAGCAAAAAACAGAGACCGTAACTGAAGAATGCTACATATTTTCTTGAAAAGGTTAAAAAGCTTTTTTCTCAGGGCTCTTAAATTACCATATTCTGATACCAAGGGAAAATAAAACCTGGGCTTAGTCTTGTTTGTACTTAGAGGGTTTTCCGGACAGGAAAGCAATCTTCTTGCAATACAGTAAGCCACAACAGCAGAGGGGCATTACAGGTGAAAAATGTGCAGCTGTACCCCTTCACCACAGTGCCCTACAACTGTACAGTGGAATATTTCCTGTACAGAAATAGGCTTGGCTAGCTTTGTTTCCCAAGAGTAGATCACATTAAAATGTTATAAAATCATGATTTCCTGCATTTGAATGTTTGTGGTTTCTCAACTGGTTCCAGTGTTACAAAAAAGAGGGGGTGGGGGAGTTATGGCTTCTATTAGTTGAATATGTAAAGAATATTATTTTAAGTCAGCTAAAGGCAAATGTGGAGGGAAAGAAAACATTTTTTTCAGAAAACATGAAGATTGTGAGACATTATTGCAGCAGGTTTCAGTGTTTAGTATTTATGTAAATACAGTATGGATCTGAAACTGGATACATTTAGTGTATTTGTAGTATCACATTCTGAAGAATACATTTGAAAAGCAATAGAAAATAAACCCTGAAAAATTACATAGTTCTTTTTCTCGTATTTATTATGTTGAGGAACATATTTAATTACATACTTGTGACATTGTTTAAACAGCAAGTGTTCAAAGAGATTTATCTTTGTGGCTTTTGGAAATACTATTGAATAGAAAAGGATCTTATAAAGTTAATAATTGCTACTATGGATATTTCTTATCAGGCAAGATCTGCTCTTCTGGAGAACTGGTTAAGTGGGCTATAATATGAATGGAGAAGCTCTGTCTGGCACAAATCTTGCTTGAAGAAGAATTTACTTGAAAATAGATGTGCAGCCTATTATTAAATACCTCTAATTTTACCATATAAGGATGCTTTATAATTTCCACTCCATATCAATTAAAGTAATTGCCAAAAAAAACCCTCTCCTTTATATAGTAGAAAATGGCAATGCGATTCCCCTGTGTGAGGCAACAGTGTACATAGAAGAAGGGAAAGTGTTAGAGTACATGCCAGCTACGCAATTAATATGTTGGCTTAATATCCAGGCTACTTTTTAAAAGAAAGCAAAGAAAGAATTCAGTTGTCAGAACTCAGTCATTACTCAGTTGGCTAAATATCTGGCAGACCCAGATGCAAAGATCAACAGCAAAATAGTACAAGCAATTAGCACAGGAAAGATTTGTAACAAAATCTAAACAGAGATGAAACTGAAAAGAAGCAAAAATCAATCATGAAGCTCTAGTTTATTTGAAAAGATAATAGCTGAAAACACTACATCCAATTCTGAATTGCCTCCATTTTACATTTGAATCCTCTTCATGAAGTTAATAGAGCTTAGAGATTGTGACTGTGCCAAAAGGGCTCATTTTCCTCAGTGAATAAGATAAAATCTTAGCCTTTTCAGAAGAAAATAAAACAAAATATCTAACTTTTGGAAGGCTATATGGTTAGTGGCATGAGTTACTCAGCTCTTAGCAACATGAAAGCTTGCTTTGGCAGGTGTGTGTTATTGAGAAGTCTGACAGAAGAAATCTGTATAGGAGATTATCTTAAATCAGGAAAAACCTTTCATGGCTTTGTTTATCATATGTTTCCTGCTCTCCTTTTCAATAACTTTAAGAATCACTTTTGACATAAGATTTTTGTCAGCATAGAATTACCATCAGCGCATTTAATTAAAAATCAATGGAAGGCCTCTCTGGTCCTGTCACGGGGTTCAGCTGGGGAAATGTGAACCTCTATGCAGAGGGTGGCCCCAGGCCAGGAAAGCGCCAGTCTTCTCCCTGCACAAGCCGCCTTCCCCTGATGTTGAACCTTCACGTGCTGGTGGCAAGCAGAACTTAGAGAAGAAAAAAGTTGGGCAGGCTGGTATGCAGGGAGCCAGGCAAGGAATCTTCAATGAAGAGTGACTTCAGGAGACAGAAATCAGTCAGAAAACAAGTCAGTGAAGCAGAATTCCACTTGTTGATGAAGTAAGCAGAAACAAAGTTCTAGCAACTTGTAGACTGAAAGGGTGAATAAATAGATATATTCTAAGCAGGAACAAGATGCCCATCAGCAGGAAGTCTAGGTGGGAGAACTGGAAGTCTAACAATCTAGGATGATCAATTGCAAGTTAACCAGTAGCAGGAGGTAGAAATGCATATTGAGACTTAAGGGTACTTCTTTTAAACCTGTACGCAGAAGACTTATATGGAATGAGGAATTTGAATTTACTCATTTGGTATGCCTCTTAATGAACAGAGCGGTTTTCAGTCAACATCAGTAAATAAACAATTCAAAGGAGAATGCGAAAGAACAAAATTGCATGCAGGAGGATAAAAGTTACAGTTCAGATGAGAGCAAATACAAAAGGGGACTGAAAGGTAAAGACACTGGAATAATTAATCGTGACTACCTCTGGGATCCCAAAGCCTGTTGTAAACATCTTTGTTTTAACTTTAGTTCTAATGTTTAGTTCTTCTGGAATAGAGTTCCAGAGCATCAGAGCCTGGTAGCTTAAAGACATTCAGCGAGTGGACTCAAGTGGATTTTATTAGGAGGTGGAATTAGTGATTAAACAGAACAGTAAAGGTATCAGACAATCTAATAAGTATGTAGGATGCTGAGTTGCTAAAATCATGTAGATCATAGCTAAGATTTAATTCTCAATCTCATTGAGAGCCATGGTGTTTCAGTAGTTGAGAAAAAACATAGTCAAATTTCCATGTAGAACATAGTATCTTAATAGCACTTAATAGCAGTGTTCTTAATAAGCTGTAACTGCCTTAATTCAAGTGAAATAATGACAATCTTTAAAGCATTCCCATAATCTAGCCAACTTTCCTCAACATATGAATGTAAAAGATGAATTCTATGAAGAAAGAAAAGCAGAAACTTGAGATGCTTTGGAAATATTGGAAAAAAAATCAATCTGGTATAATTTCAGGGCCCTATGTTCTGTGGACACCCACTTTCACTTAGTCTTCAGACCTCATTCATTCAAATGAAGTGGAAATCAGGTCTTTGTTTTGACTGAATAAAAACAGTCTTTATCTATATAAATAATTCCCACCTCCAACGTTATGAAGCTCACTCCGTACCACTGAAGCCCTGAAGCCTGCCCCTGAAGCCCCCCCCCCCTGTAGTGTTCGTAGGGTCTCAGCACCACTCATAGCCCCGCCCTCACCCCTCCCCCACACACACAAAATTCGGAACTCCAACGTTCTGAAGCTCACTCCGTTCCACTGAAGCCCTGTAGTGTTCGTAACCTCACTCAGCACCACTCATACAGCCGCCCTCAGCCCCACCCCTCCCACAATATGTCACTTGCTATGGATCCAACTACAGCCACTCACAGCACCCCTCTCACTCCCGCTCCAGCCAACCTGCATCTTCTAAAAACCTCCATTTTCTCAATTGAACATCAACTGCCTGCAACGGAGACCTCCATCTTCTGATCATACAGCCGCCCCCTGCACATTAAGTCACTCCCGCTCCAGTACAGCTGCCCTCAGCCCCACCCCTTGCACAATACGTCACTTGCTACGAGGGCAGTGATGTGGAGGCGAGAGGAGGAGCGGCTGCAGAGCCGACAGCCAATGCCTGATTGCTGTCTATGGTGCCGCGTTTCAGGTTTAAAAACATTTATGGCTTTTTTTCTTTTTGTAGCGGCCGCTGCTGCTGCTGAACAGGAGAAGCAGCAGCGGCCGGACAGCGTTACCAGTGGCATCTGTGGGTGGCGAGGGGGTTTGATGCGCAGGGGGGGAGGGGAGGGTCGCTGGACATGGGTGGCTGCAGGGGGGCAGGGGGAGGGAGGTGGGGAGGGGGTCCTGAGACCAGAGAGGTGGGGCTGAGGAGGGAGGACCTGCGAGAAGGGGAGTGGGGGTGGGGGCACACACTCACTCACTGTCTCTCACATACACTCTCTCTGACACACTCTCTGTCAATCACACTCTATCTCTCTGTCACACACACACACAGAGTCTCACACACATAGACACTCTGTCTCTCACACAAACACACACACACTCTGTCTCTCTCTCATTCTCTCTCTGACACACACTCCATCTCTCACACACACTCTCTCTCAAACATACACACTCCGATGAAAACCTTGCTAGTGCCCGTTTCATTTGTGTCAGAAATGGGTCTTTTTTTACAAGTTGGGAGATAAACAAAGTAGATTTTTATTTATTTAAGTTATAACTTCACAGCAACTGGTTTGTAGTACAGATCTGGTTGAAACTCATTAGTTCACTGTTCTGTATCTTAAGTCCTTTTATTTAATGTGTTATTTTTTTTCTCTGCTGAGCTGAGGACTCCTTCTCTGTGATCCACGTATATTCCTGGCTAGGTAGATAAGAGGCCTCCTTTTCCAGATGCTCCAGTCTCTGGATTTTGTAAAATCCCAGATTTGTAACTTCTTCCTCTCCCTTATTTCTCTAGTCTCTTCTAACCCTCTAGAGTTATCCATGTTCCAAATTCACCAGAATCTTTTTGTCTTTGACTCCCTGGAGTAATGAGATAGAAATTAAAAATAAAAAAGTTTCAGAAGTATCAGTTGCTCTGTTCTTCAACTCTTCAGCTCCTCAGTCACCTTGACTGTCAAGAGCCAGTCCTGTTGCTCTAGCCACTGTGACCTTGAGTGCTGACCCTATCCAGAAAGGTATATAGATTAAGATAAAACTGTTTAACACTTTGGACTTCTATTTCTACCCTAAATCCTTCTTGCCCCAGGAGCTCGCTGCAGAGACTAGCAACTCCTTTCCTGAGCTTCAACCTTCACCTGGATGGGGAAAACAAAAAGTTAGCTAGAGCTCTTTATCCTACTCTAGACCTCTTTGGTGTTTGGGATTCAGAAACTCCCTTCAAGCCCTAACCCCTATAGAACAAATAAAACAAAATCTTTTGCACACTAAGGTTTTATACTGTTATATGACATCATCATAATCACAATAAAGGCCATTTTAGAAGACTTGAATGGCTTTTATGAATATATATATATATATAGTGACATTTGCACAGGTAAATTCTCTACCAATGCAATTAGCTATTTTAGAAAACTACTGTTTACGCATGCACAGTTTGGAAGGGGATATGTAGGGGCAGATTGCCCAATAAATTTGGGTATGTGCTGATGGGCCAAATGCTCCCAGGAGTTAGGAATAGGAAGCACCAGTGGAATGCATATGAAAACTATTGCTGCCAAAGAAGCCAGAAGTAGAAAATGTGTGTGGGTCTTTTGAACCTGCCATATTCCCACCCCTCCAATGGCACCAACTGATTTCCTGTATTAGTAACAGGAAGTCTGTGTCAAAGGAAGAGACCTGAATTTAACAAGGCTTAAGGTCCATCAGAGGAGATGCAGAAGAGATGGGCTGGAATATTAAAAATTCCAAGGGCCAGTATTTTGCTGGAATCTTCCACTGGGCATGTTATGGGCATATTTTGCATGGGCCAGAAAAATATGAATGTATTGCTAATTTTACATGGCAGTACACATACAGATTTTTTAAAATGTGGACATTGGCATTTACACCTATTCTGAGGAAATCATATCAGTTAACTACTCATTTGGAAATGGTGCAATTTATGCTTATCTCTCCGGTGTTGATCCGTAAAAATTAAATTAAAAGAGTTATTTCTCTCAACTCTTTAATAGGCCAATTCAGGGCTTCCAGATTTGTTAAATATGGCATTTAGATGTGTAGGTTGCAAAATCTACACTTACATAGGTAAGGGCTGAAACTTAGGCATTTCAAACCCTGTTTGATGCTGCTGATAAGATGACGTGCATAGAAGGCGGAGCCATCCAGGGCCACCGAGAGACACCGGTCCTGGGGCAGAACCGGACCATTTGGCAGGGATAGAACTGGACCGCCGTGCACCTCTCCCCCCCTCACATTGTCTCTCCCTTCCGTCTGCTGACCCCCTTATGTTTATGTCTCTGCCTCCAAGGGGGGGGGGGGGGGGAGTGCCAGCAAGCCTCTTCCTGCCTGCCTGCTCCCAAAGTCTGACCTCTCCCACTCCTATCTACATCAGGAGTCGGGACCTTGATAATTAGGCAGGCAGGAAGAAGCTGGCCAGTCCAAGCCCCCCCCCCCCCTGGAGTCCGGGCCCAGGGAATTTGCTGCCCCCCCCCCTTGGTGGCCCTGGAGCAATCTGGCATTCCCTTTTTACAACCCAGAGCAACCACTTCTACCCCATAGTGTCACTTCCTTCCAGGCGGTCTTTAACTTCCACCCCGCAGAGTAATGTAACCGGAGTGGGCATGAACCGGATTCGATTCCCACTGTATCCCTTTGTGACAGTGGCGTAGCCAAGGGTGGGCTTGGGTGGGCCCAGGCCCACCCACTTTGGGCTCAGGCCCACCCAGCACCAGCATAGCTATAATGTGGCTGGCAGGGATCCCCAAGCCCCACCAGCCGAAAACTCCCAACAACTCTCCCTCCTGCATACCTTGTAAATAGCAGATCTTCGCCTGCAGTGAGCAGTGACTGCTTGCACCAGCCCCATAGCCTTCGCTCTGATGTATTCTTCCCTAGGCAAAAACAGGAAGTTGCATCAGAGGGAAGGGTATGGAGCCAACATCAGCAGTGTGTGTGTGTATTAGTTGCTGCCCGTTGCTGGTGAAAATGTGCTATTTAGAAGGTATGCGGGAGAGGGAGGATATTTGAGAGACCATATGGCATGCAGGTGAGAGACCACATCATCTGTGGGATGAGGTGGGGTTCTTCTGCCCACCCATCTTGAGCCCAGGCCCACCCAAAATTGGGTGTCTGGCTACGCCCCTGCTTTGTGATTCTGGCAAGTTCATTTTTGGGGGGCAGCCGCTTAATCAGGACAAAGTATTGTGGTCCCGATGTGTCCCAATTAACCAGAATCTACTGTATATAAACTTCATTTCATTGCAATATTATTTTCCTACTAACAATAAAAGCTGACCAGTACATGTGCTTGAAAACAATCACTGCAGGTTCCTCTTGCATAGAATCTAGCTTCTGCATGCCACGTTTGATTAAAACGCTGTATCTTCATCATACCCAACAGAGCCTGGAAATTCTTTACAATCACCCAAATAGTATCCAAGCCAAAATATATATAGTAATTTAAATAATAAAAGACCATATTTTATTTCCAAGCAAAATAGCCTCCACATACATGGATCTCAACTAATGAAAACTGAAACTAAAATCCACAGTGATTTTACAATGTGGCACATTTGGAGGGAAAGCTGATGTCATATTTACATAGAGAATCTAATTCCTAAGGAGCTTATCATCCCAGATTTACAGATTTAAATTCCTGCTAAACGTTTGTATCAAAAGCATTTATTTGGAGCACACTGTTTACCATATAAACTACTGTGCAAGATCATAACTGTATTACTTGCAATCACATTACACACATACACATAAAAAAGAATGCAAAGGTAGCTCACGCCCCCCCACAAACCCCTTACAATCCCTGGTGGCCTAGTAGTACAGTCAGTGCAGGAGTGATCCCCAGTCTGTCTTGCCCATGTCAACTGTACTCTCAAAATGGCTGCTGTGACTCCTGCGGCAGTCTCGCAAGATTGCCACTAGACGTCATGGCAGCCATTTTGAGAGCAGAGCCAGCATTTGCAGGAGTACACCCTGTCTACACCCCTAGACTTCCAGGGATTGTAAGATAGGTCTGAGGGGGTATCTACAGGTGAACAGGGGAGGGGGGAATAGAAGCAACTCCTTTTTGGAGGGGAGTGGTAGGGAGGGAGACAAATAGTAGAAAGCACATATTTTCGGCCAAAACTATGGCTGTAGCCCTTCAACCGAAACCGGGTAGAAAAAGTATTTTAGGCCAGTTTAAGCACCATAACCAAACCTGACATTTGGTTGGTCTCTATCTCAGAGACTAGGTAAACTGGAAAGAAAGGCTGTAAGTGAAATTAAGAGCTCACTAGCGTTCAGCTGGAAACCTCTCAGCAGCCTTTCTTCTAAAAGTAAGTTTACTCTCAGTCAAAGAGACACCACCCAGACCAATGTCTGGGAGACCTGTGAAACAGAGCTGGGCGTGTCCACAGGGGGTGCTACATCACAGTATACAGTGTAGGGAATATGACAGCATCAGAATAAGGAACTCATTTATTCATACTCATGAAGCTTTGCTTAATATCCTAGCACAGATTTGGTATCTAACACAGAGTACAGAATTTTATTGTTTTCTATCTCCCCTTCACTTAGGTGGCCTTGTTTAGAGATGATAAAAACAAAACCTTCCTCTTTTCTCTATGTGTTTTTGTTGTACAGTAGTTGTTTCTGGAACAAAAATAATTTGACCACCAAATGGAAGCCCACCATGTAAGAGAGTTGCCCTAAAGAAATCTAAGTCTGAGTCTTTTTATTAGAGAGAGACACAAATACAGAAACACCCTGGCTTTTGGGACAGAGTACAGAACCTATTACTGTATTCCAGCTGTGTGTGTATTCTTTGGAGTATTCCTGATGCGCATGGCTGTAATCTTCATTTTTTAGGAAGTGGTTGGATTTGGAATGATTAAATAGTTCATTATTCATTGTTCCACTGAGCCAACTGTTTTTGCAACTTTGAAGACCTTGTTGTTTCTGTTTTTAGATGCTGGAGTTGTCTGTTGTTCCTCAGTGCACTTCACCTCAAACATATGCTGCACTTCACTTCTGATCCTTAAACTCCCACATTAAAATCTTTACTGTACCTCAGATGATGAAATACATAGTCTATGCTAAATAGGAAGTTAAAAACCATATTAAAATTTAGCACAGTTTATTACAGTAGAAGTAATTCAGCCTTGAGTTTATTAATGTACATCTCCATGCTCGCTGCTCTATCTTTTAGTGCAGTGGTTTACTCGTTTTTCATTCTGAAACCATATTATATTAGGTAGTAATATTAGAGTGGGAAAATTTGCACACAGGGCCAGTGTAAAGGTATTAGGTGCCCTTGGTAAACTCACCCCCTCCCCTAATAAAGGCAAATCACCCCACTAATAGTCTGGCAAGAAACTATCATGCAAGCGGCTGTGCTATAAGTCATTCACAGTTTGGTACTTGCATAAGGGAAACCAGCTTTACCTTTCACCTTTATCTATGCAATTGCTTAATGAGGCAATTAGCGCTGATAATTATTGGTGCTAATTGGCAACAACTGGAATTTACGCATGCATCTTTATAGTTGCTATTTTATAAAGATGTGCACATAAATTTTTCTGTGTGGATACGAAAAGGTATGGCCATGAGAGGGACATGGGTGGGTCAGGGTCATTTCTAGGATTTGTGCGCTGTGTTATAGAATTCAGGGGATCCATGCCTAATTTAGGCGTGAGGATTTACACCAGGGTTCAATTGGTGTAAATCCTTTCTCCTAATCCCAGTGCTAAGGGGAAGATTCTATATATGGCCCTAAGAAATCAGCGCTGAAAAATTTCCACCTAAGCATATTCTATAAGTGGCGCCTAGATTTAGGCGTGGTGTGTAGAATACGCTTAGTTGATATCCCAGCGCCAAAAACAATGAGAGTCTATTTAAACCAACAAAAATATGGTGTAAATTACAGTGCATAGATTTAGGCACACTGAGCCATATTCTATAACTATGCACCTAAATTCTGAAACACACATTTCCCCACCCATAACCATGCCCCTTTTTGCCTGCGTGCATTAAAATGTAGGCGCTTTACATTACAGCATACGTTTGGCGATTTGTGCCCATAAATTCTAATTATTGTCAATTAGTGGTCATCACTGCTTTGTTAAGTGCTGTTAAGAATGCTGGTTGGTTTGTTAAGCCAGTTAAGTTACACGTCCTGTTATTGAATCCAGAAGTAAGCGCTGTTCTATAAACGTCACCCAACTTTGAGCACTGTTAATAGAATAACACTTAGCGCAGGTTTTCTGGCCCCTAAATTTGGATGTCATTTATAGAATTGAGTCTAGTATCTATAAATGTGAAAGTTATTAGCTGCTCTAGGCAAAGATGACTGGGGAAGGCAATGGGAAAAGCATCTCGCTAATAGTTTGCCAAAATCCATCACGAAAGTGAGGGTCCCAATAAGTCATTCACAACTTGGTTTTATATATATATATATATATATATATATTTATATATATATATATATATATATATATATATATATATATATATATATATATATATATATATATAATTGTTGTAGTTATAATTCTGTGTGCTAGATGCTAATATAATTCTTTTTACATAGCTTACTGTGTTCTAAAGTTTATAAATTAAGGTTACATGATTGCAGATTTTACTGTCAAGAGATAAATATTATGCTTTTTGATATTTTCAAAGGTTCCTTGTAGCTTGGAATACTGGGATGAGCTCCAGAAGTCCTTTGTTGCCTTCCGAGAATTTAACCTATCTGAAAGCAAAGTTTGTGAACTGCAGCTGCCTAGTATCAACCTTGTCAATGACCAGAAGGAACTTGTGGCATCAGACCTTTGGAGAATTATCTTGAATGGAAGTCAGAGTGCTTCTGATGACCAGAGGTAACTAAAAATGGAATTAAACAAACTGAAAAGTTTCATCTTACAGTTATCTTTGATTCACTTCATTTGTTTGTTTCATAGTACAATTTATCATTAAGAATATTAGTTTATGGTCTCCCACTGTTTGTCATTGGTCATTGGGATTGAATCAGACTAAATACTTCTCATTGTCAGTATTATAAACATCTGCAGTTATTGACATGTTTTGCAAACAATCTGTTATTTTTACTGTTTCCATTCATATCCATGGAGCACAGACATGCATAAGAACAGGCCCTTTTAGTTTTGGGTGGAATTTTTCTCTTTCAAGCGAACATAAAAATAGCCTTACTGGGTCAGACCAATAGTCCATCTAACCCAGTTCCTCTTTCCAAAAGTGGCCAATTCAAGTCACAAGTACCTGGCAGAAACCTACGTGCCCTATGTGCATCCAGCGCTCGCCACATGCCCTGGGTGGTAATTCTGAATTTGACATGTGGTAGTAAATATTTTCTATTTTTTACTGTATGGCACTTACCCAGTGGTAAATGGCAGTGAATGCAAACTGCATGCCTACCGCCCAGGTGGCACGTAAGACCTTAATGCTAAGGTAGCAGTGAGGCCCCTTTTCCAGAACGTGGTAAAAACTGGCCTGGCGCACTTCCAAAAGATGCTCTCGCACTACCGTAAGTCACTTTTTGCCACAGCTTAGTAAAAGGGCCCCCCCTGAGTGAAAAAATATTTCCTCTTATTTGTTTTATAAGTATTTCAATATAACTTAATTGAATGTCCCTACTCTTTGTACCTTTAGAAAGAGTAAAAAATTGATTCACTTCTGCTTGTTCTACACCACTCAGGATTTTGTAGACCTCAATTATATCTCCCTTTAGCTGTCTCTTTTCCAAGCGGAAGAGCCCTAACCTCTGAGGCTTTTCCTCATACGAGAGGAGTTCTCTCCCCTTTATAATTTTGGTCGTTCTTATTTGAACCTTTTCTAATTCCATTATATCTTTTTTGAGATGTTGCAACTAAAACTGAACGCAGTACTCAAGGTGAGGTTGCACTACGGAGTGATTACAAAGCATTATAGTATTCTTAATCTTATTTACCATCCCTTTCCTAATAATTCCTAGCGTCTTGTTTGCTTTTGTGTCTGCCACTGCACAGTGGGCAGATTTCAGGGTATTGTCTACAGTGACACCTAGATCTTTTTCTTGGGTGCTGACTCCCATAGTGGACCATATCATCAGGTAACAATCATTTAGATTATTCTTTCCAATGTGCATCACTTTGCATTTATCCACATTAAATTTCATCTGCCATTTGGATGCCCAGTCTTTCAATTGCCTAAGGTCTTCCTGCAGTTTTTCACAATCTGCATGTGTTTTAACAGCCTTGAATAGTTTTGTTTCATCTGCAAATTTAATCACCTCACTTATTATTCCGATTTCAACATCATTTATAAATATGTTAAATAGCATCAGCCTCAGTACAGATCCCTAAGGCACTCCACTAGTCACCCTATCCATTGAGATAAATGGCCATTTAACCCTCTCTGTTTTCTGTCCAATAACCAATTTCTAATCCTCAACAGATCATTGCCTCCTATCCCATAACTTTTTAATTTTCTCAGGAGTCTCTCAAAAGCTTTCTGAAAATATAGATACACTACATCACCCAGCTCACCTTTATCGGCATGTTTTTTCACGCCTTCAAAGAAATGAAGCAAATTGGTGAGGCAAGACTTCCCTTGGCTGAATCACACTGACTTTGTCCCAATAAACCATTATTATCTATGTGTTCCCTAATTTTATTCTTTATAATAGTTTCCACTATTTTGCCTGGCACTGACATCAGGCTTATTGGTCTGTAATTTCCTGGATCACCCCTGGAACCCTTTTCAGTATTTCAGAAGGAATGACATCACATTTCTGGACCCACTTATCAGACTGAGGAAGTCTTTACCATTGTACTAGACTACCTTTAATTGTTGAGAAATAATATTATTATGTTGAGATTATTATCTGTCTCCTAAGAATTTGTAGTTTGTCTTCCAGGAAGCTGCATCTTTAAATAAGACTGTCCTCAGACACTGTGACACTAAGAGGGGCATAATCGAACAGGGATGACCACCTCTAAGGGCGTCCATCTCTAAGGACGTTCCGGTGAAGGGGCGAGGAAACCCGTATTATTGAAACAAGATGGACGTCCATCTTTTGTTTCGATAATATGGTCGGGGACGCCCAAATCTCAACATTTAGGTCGACCTTAGAGATGGTCGTCCCCGGTTTTCGGCCATAATGGAAACCGAGGACGACCATCTCAAAAACGACCAAATCCAAGCCCTTTGGTCGTGGGAGGAGCCAGCATTCATAGTGCACTGGTTCTCCTCACATGTCAGGACACCAACTGGGAACCCTAGGGGGCACTGTAGTGGATTTCACAAATTGCTCCCAGGTGCATAGCTCCCTTACCTTGGGAGCTGAGCCCCCCAAACCCCCCTAAAACCCATTTCCCACAACTGTACACCACTACCATAGCCCTTAGGGATGAAGGGGGGCACCTACATGTGGGTAGGGTGGGTTTTGGGTGGGTTTTGGAGAGCTCACATTTACCACCACAAGTGCAACTTGGGGGGGGGGGGCCTGGGTCCGCCTGCCTGAAGTGCACTGCACCCACTAAAAACTGTTCCAGGGACCTGCATACTGCTGTCAAGGAGCTGGGTATGATATTTGAGGCTGGCATAGAGGCTGGAAAAAACTGTTTTTTAATTTTTTTTTTAGGGTGGAAGGGGGTTGGTGACCACTGGGGGAGTAAGGGGAGGTCATCCCCGATTCCCTCCGGTGGTCATCTGGTCAGTTCGGGCAGATTTTCAAGGCTTGATCGTGAAAAAAAAAGAGACCAAGTAAAGTCGACCAAATGCTCATGAGGGACGCCCTTCTTTTTTCCATTATCGGCCGAGGACGCCCATCTCTTAACCACGCCCCCGTCCCGCCTTCGGTACACTGTTGGCACGCTCCCACGACGGAAAGCAGTTGAGGATGCAAAAAATCGGCTTTCGATTATGCCGATTTGGGCAACCTTGGGAGAAGGATGCCCATCTCCCGATTTGTGTCGGAAGATTGTCGTCCTTCCCTTTCAAAAATAAGCTAGTAAGTACTATATATGTGAATGGCAAGAATGTTATGCTCTCTCCTGGACTTGCTTAAAGGAGTGCAACTGATTTGTTCTTCAGGGAATCTGTTATTTGGATCAGAGAGGCATTATACAGCAGGAGAACACTTCCCTTTGAGAATCATGGATATTATCTCTACTGACATGGTGAACTCATATCCCATGGAAGGACATGATCTGTCTTATCTTTCCTTGTTGCTAAACTGCTCAAGGATCTTTGTTTTGTCCACTGTTTAGCATTATCAAACCTCTGTCAGATGCATACCTTATGCAAGGTATTCTCTACTCTCTTTCTTGAGGACCATAATCAGGTGTGATTGTCTATGTCAGTGTTTCCCAAGTCCAGTCCTGGAGTACCCCTTGCCAGTCAGGTTTTCAGGATATCCACAATGAATATGCATGAAAGAAATTTACATGTAAAGGAGGCAGTGTGTGCAAATCAAATTTATGCATATTCATTGTAGATATCCTGAAAAGCTGACTGGCAAGGGGTACTCCAGGACTGGATTTGGGAAACACTGGTCTAAATAACCAATATGCAAATGAGCTCAGTCCATATTTATTATGGACATCTCCTTCTTTACAACCTTTGAAAACCCAATTTGAAAATGCCTTATTTAGATAATACTCTGAATCCCAAGGTGGTACTTTACCTCCCTGTGGTCCTTACATAACCACACACCCTCCTGGAATAACACTAGTCACTTAAGCCTCCGATGCCTTACGTTATATCCAGATACGTGGATTTATATAGTCTGTATTCAGAATAATATATAAAAAGTATGCTGAGAGAGGAGTGACTTGAATAAATTATTCATGCAAATTCATTCCCTTGTGAAAATACAGAAAAATGCACTGCCTATTAAGCAATCATAGTGTACTCTTGAACATATTAAACTTTTTTGCAAATGTTGCTGTTTTAGACTATACTTAATTTGACCATGGCTGTGGTATTTTCTTTGCTATGCTTTGATCCTGGTTTTGTGACATTAATCGTCACCTTGGTTAAATGGGCTTTCATATCCCAGTATGACAGTTCAGAAAGTTCATACACTGATACAGTACATAGTAGTTATCCATTTGGTATAGGTTTGCTGTTAACATGAAGGAGGAGCTGTCTCTTTCATTCTATACTGTTATGCTTTCCAAAATGGTTAAACTTCAAATTTAACTATGGAAACCTCTTTCCAACTTGTTAGTGTACTGTCAACCTCTATGAAAGCAGCTGACTGCATTGGGCTGAGAGACTGGAGAGCTAGATTTGATTCCCACTGCAGCTCCTTGTGATCCTTAGCAAGTCACTTAATCCTCCATTGTCCCAGGTACAGAAGTTAGATTGTAAGCCCATTAGGGACAGAAAGTACCTGTATATTATTATTATTATTATTTGTTACATTTGTATCCCACATTTTCCCACCTTTTGCAGGCTCAATGTGGCTTACATATAACAGTTAACGGCGGTATATGTAAACCATTTTGGTAGTACCACAAAAAGGTGATATATCAAATTCATGACCCTTTATATCAAACTTGCCTATCTAGTTATAAAGCAGTGCTTCAACATCTACAAAAAATAAAACCAACAACAAAAAATTAAGTGATAATCCTATCACAGCTGGCTGTACCACCAGAATAATTTTGAAGCTAGACATCTCCAGACAATGGCAAGAAAATGTAACATAAAGGAAATGAGTTTGATCTTTACAGATGACTAGGGGATCCTTTTACTAAGGTGCGCCAAAAAATGGCAGAGGGCAGTTCCGTCAAAGAGTAGCGAGGTTCAAATGCTTTTTACGTCTGATGATGGCATTGTCTTTGAACCTCACTACTCTGACAGGACTGTCCTCCGCTGGCAGTATCCTTTTGCTGTGCATACACTTACACACACATTACATAAGGTACCATACACAGAACAGTGGCTCAACCAAGTCCTGTGACCCCTGAGGCAGGCAGCAAGTCTGCCAAAACACGGACCTGTGCCGCGTCTTACTTTGGTGCCTTAATAAAGACAGTTCATCTAACTCCATTTATCATGCGATGTGGAAATGTGTATTAATACAACGATATTGGAGACAAATAACTAACTATCTTACAGGTATGTTATGTAGTAGAGTAGATATGAATCCATTACATCTCATATTGGATATGAAGGAGGTACAATCGAGTTTAAATGCAGATAAAGTATTGCTAAAGCGCAAATTATGTTTGATAGCAAGGAAATGTATTATGCAGCACTGGACTACACACAACCCGCCAAATTTCTGGCATTGGCGTAATCAGGTACATCAATTGTTGGTTTGGGAAGCAAAAGAGGCTAAAGGAAATGATAAAAGAAAAACGAGATTTCTTAAAATCTGGGGATGCTACTTGGAAAAAATGACGCAGAAAGGGCGAAGTCTGATTATTAATACCTTATGAGTGGACTTTATGCGATACTGGAAAGTATGGGGAATTTTATAGGTTACAGGGGGAACCATGAAGAATAAGAGGGCAGGGAGGGTGGGAAGGGGGAAAGGGAAATAGTAGGTATAAGGATGGAAGAATGCAACATTATACTATGGTGGGAACTAATAATGGATTTGTTGTACTAATATCGGATAATGAAGGTGGCACAATATTTGGTTATGTTAGATGTTGACAATAATGCAATGTTCTGTTGAATTCATGGATAATACAAATTAATGAAACACACAGAGAAAGAAAAAAGAAACACACTATCCTTGTGTAAGATAATTATTGTTTTATTATGCTGTTACAAGATAATGGAGGAACAAAAAAATACTTGTATTAGTTCTATAATGTCTATAAGATGTGGATATGTTGATTTCTTTCATAATAAAAAACAGTTGAAACATAAAGACAGTTCATCTACTACTCCTGTCTTACTGCATGGCCATTAATTTTGAAAATGGAAAAAAATCACCCATTTTCTGGCTGCGCTAAAAATGGCCTTAGCATGTGGGAAAGACCTTCATAATGGAATGCTAAAGACAATTTTTAGCACAGCTTAGTGAAAGGACCCCTATGTAGATAACTGCAGAGACAGTTATATATTTCAGTAAACGTTTGCCCTTGTGTTAGAAACGGATTGATCGTCCCCCATTCTTTTTTGTTTTTTTTCTGTTTTATTTGCACATTTGTAGGCAGTTCTTCTTTTCTTTTGTATAACTGCTGAAACTAACATCGTAAATGTCGACAGATAGACCTGCACAGTCCATCCAGTGCCCAACAAGGTGGCCAGAGTTGAATCTGGCACTCTGCACAGGTTCCACTTCTTCATGATTAAGCACTGGTATACTTAATCTCTGTCTCTCCCTGCCAGTTTGGAGCACAATCTGTAGATGTCTGCCTGGAACCAGTCCTAGTTCCCTTTGAAGCCCATTCCAGCCTTGATCCTGATCTGTTTTTGCCATTTATGGGACCCAGATCTTAAACGTCTGCCCAGAATTGATCTTAATTCCCAGCCTTTGAAGCTGCCGTCAAAGCTGTCATTTTAAGAGTGATGACAAATTAATGATAACACTATACCATGATACCTTATAATGATGACTATATGATATGAAACAGGAATCAAAGGTTACAATCATCAGTCCTTATTTTAACA
Organism: Microcaecilia unicolor; assembly: GCF_901765095.1. Classification (NCBI taxonomy): domain Eukaryota; kingdom Metazoa; phylum Chordata; class Amphibia; order Gymnophiona; family Siphonopidae; genus Microcaecilia; species Microcaecilia unicolor. The sequence goes on from NC_044031.1 coordinate 549,567,096, forward strand.
AACCAAATCCCAGAGAAAGACTTACTGTTGGACACCTACTCATCAGTGTCAGAATTGTTAGAAAGATTAAATCCTGGATGCAAAGGAATGGCCTACAATTGGCCTACGGAGAAAACAAATATTCTATAGATCAGCAATGACAACCAAGACTTCCCATCAAACAAGCTGATTTTCTCACGAGCTACAATCAACCTCTCCAAAGAAATTGAAATAGTAGGAATAATATGACTCATAATTATCAGTGGAATGCTACGTGAGGCACATAGCAAAAAAGTTACTTTGGATGTTAAGTACTACTACTACTTATCATTTCTATAGCGCTACTAGATGTACGCAGCGATGTACACTTGAACATGAAAAGACAGTCCCTGCTCGATAGAGCTTACAATCTAATTAGGACAGACAAATTAGACCTTCCTGAACACAGAAAACGTACAAGTGGTTTAATTATATCTAATTAGACATTTTAACAGTAACAATGCCATCTTAAATTGTTACCATCTCTACATGCCAAACTGTCAATTACAGTTGTCACAGCAGGCACTACTTTTGGATCCTAATGCCCCTCAGATTAGATTAGAAGTAACAGAGAAAAATGCATTTTGATGGTAGTGCACATAAACCCCCAAATTCTATATATGGCTGTCAAAACTGTATGTGCAAATTTGGGCGCGCACCCAATTTATGCATCCAATTAATTGAATAATGAGCCAATTAGTGCCAATAATTGGACACTAACAGTGAATTACTGTAGAATATGGTAGATCTATAAATAATTTAGGCGTGAAGATTTACATCAGATTTCAGTTGGTGTAAATCTACATGGATCCAGGTACTAAGTGCTATTCTCTAAACAGGGCCCAATTTGGAACACTTTATAGATTAGCGCTTAATGCTCATTTTTTTGGTCACCATTTACTGAATTTAGCCCAAAGTATGGAAAGAGCTCTCTATATCAACCTGATTTTAAACCCATTATTTATGTTTTAGGAAATGGCTTAAGGTCTGGGTTTCAAAAAGGTGTTTATTTTTTTTCTTTTATTTCTACATTTATATCCCACATTTTCCAATAAACATTTTTTCAAAATGTATTACAGAGATAGTGGATTAGTTACTTTGAGTGTAATAGATTAATTGCTATGGGTGTAGGAGTGTTAAGTGAGTTCTTTGCATATTCTTGAGGACTTTGGTTGAGTGTTTCTATGAGATTTATAACAAAGAGGAGCAGTTTCGTTGGTGGCTAGTCCGACTGTCTGTGGTAAGAAGGGTTTATTGCGAACTGGTGATGAGAAGTGCTTTAATATGGAACTTTCTGATTTACATGAATGATCCAGAGTCTCCATAGAAGAACTTTTTGAAGAAAGAAGCTTTGAGATGTTTACAAAAGAACAAGTAGTTGTTCATGCTTCTTAAGGCTTTTGGGAGCGCGTTCCAATTTTTTGTGCTTAGATATATAAAGCACGTTGAGTAAACTGATGAGTATCGTAGTCCCTTGCAGTTGGTGAAGAGTGTAAAATAGTTTCTTGATTCTATGTTGATGTTGCGCAGCGGTAGGGTTATTAGGTCTGGCTCGTAACCGGAAGCAAGACCAAAAATGATTCTGTAGGCTAGTTTGCAGAGCTTGAAGGCTATTCTTGCCGTTACTGGTGACCAGTATAAGGCTTTGAGTAGTGGGGTGACTCTTTCGTAACAGGATTTTCCATGATTTAGTCATTCAGGTTGTGCAGCTGTGTTTTGCACTGATTATAGTTTACCTGAGTACTTTTACTGTAATTGTAATGTTTTAAGCATAATGTGAAATGATAGATCTTATTGTAAGCTGCTTTGGGACTTAGTTAAACTGTAAGTGAATTAAGTTGGTCTAATCTCTATTTTTTATTTTTTTTGTATAAAGAGTAAATTTGATTTATCTAGAGTTTATTTTTCCTGGCATGGTGTTTCAGCAACATGTGAGATTATTCTGTGTTAGTTACCGTCAGGAGACTAAGCTATGGCTCTTAAAGCTACTCTTGAATGCATAGAATTGATTTTAGTGAAAATAAGTCCCAGAGGGGAAGATGGTTCTGTCCTCATGTAGACAAGTAGATGATTTTCATCATAGCTGGTCCCAGCAGGAAGCAATCTTTTTATAACACCAACGTCTGGGTGTGTTCTATCATATAAAATATTCTCAGAGCAGAGTCATTTACAAAGAGGTTATAAACGGGAGAATATAGTTGGGAGGATATGCAAGCTAGTTACAGGGCTTGACTCGCTAACAATTTTACTTGTAGGCATAGAAAGAAATAGTCTTAGTGAAACAATCTCTTAGAATGACATACATGGGTGATGTATTTTAAGACACTTATCCTGATACGCCTTGTTGAAGTGATTTTTTTCGACTGTTTTTAGTACAACTGAGAGATATATATTTAACCAGTTTTCTAGACATTTAGAAAACTCTCGTCAATCACCACTGCTCAAATGTGTTTCTTGTAATTTGTTCTATGCATAATTTCTGATTTCCTATCTTTTCTGGCTTTACCATGCCAAGAAATTTAACATTAACAAATGTAATTACAAAGTTGTCCATTAAACTGGGAGAGCTATTCATGCTAGTTCTACAGGTCTCAGTCATTTTATTTGAAAACCAGTTTGAGCAAATGATTCAATACTGTATGTGCAATAAATAGTACTAGAAAGCAAGAGTTTTAAAAGCTGCTTCTTTTACTGTAAATTTTCCACAGCTCTGAAAGTGAATCTGGATCACAAAGTGCTTGTGACCAGCTTGTAACACCAACAGCACTGGCAGCCTGTACCAGGGTTGACTCCTGCTTCACTCCTTGGTTTGTGCCATCATTGGGTGTATCTGTCCAGTTTGCTCATTTGGAACTCCATCTTTGCCATCACCTGGATCAACTAGGCACAGGTACAAACTATTTTATTCATAACTATCCAGGAGTTTAATTTTGTATGGCACAAAGGGTGCCCCAGTCTCCATACATTAGGGGAAAGGATTTTGGATTTAGCTCATGCCTTTTGCAGTTGTAATTCAAGGCAAGTTACATTCAATAGGTATTTTCTTGTTCCAATGGAGCTTACAATTTACAGGGGCCTTTTACTAAAGTGCATTAAGTTTGGGGATTAATGAGTTTTAACGCAGGATTTTAACATGTGGCAAGTCCAAAACCAAAGCTGCATCAAGAATTAATTTTTATTGCAGGTGGTACATTATTGTTTCCATTAGCACAGAGATTTTCAGCCCAGTCCTCGGGGCACACCCATCCAGTCGGGGTTTTCAGGATATCCCTATTGAATTCAATGGGGCTATCCCGAAAACCCCAACTAGCTGGGTGTGCCCCGAGGACTGGGTTGAAAACCCCTGCATTAACACATGGTATCTGCTTAGAGTTAATGTGGGACCACTTACCGTCTCCTATGTAGAAGACACTGAGTGATCCAGCATTAACACTACATTGGCCAATTAGTGTGTGGTAAGTGTTACACGCTAGCTATCTAATGCTTACAGGTCCACTCTCCACCCATGCCAGGCCTCCTGGCAGAAAAATCCTAAAAAATTCAGTAATTCAGTTTAACACATAGTAACGGGCAAACTACCACAAATCCACTAACACAGTTGCGTGGTAGCCTGTTTCCAGGTGTTAACCACATGCTAAGGGCTAGATTCTATATATGGTGCCTGAAAAATCCGTGAGGAAGAAAATTACACCTAGGCGTATTCTCTAAAGTACACCTAAATTTTATAGAATTGGCTTAGGTTCACACAGTATATAGAATGCACCGAGCGGCTTGCCACGCACCCAAATTCCATTTAGGCCACATTTTACTTGGTGTAAATCCTGATGCCTAAATTAGGCGCGGATCGGGTGTATTCTATAATAATGCACATAGATTTTAGAAATGCACACCCCACATGGCTATGGCCATGCCTCCTTTTCAACTATGCAACTTAGAATTTATGTGTACCACATTATAGAATGCACTTAGCAAGTTGTGCATGCAAATCTCAATGCAAATTAATGCTGATAATTGCTTGTTAATATCCGATTAGCTAGTTATCCAATTAAGTTATGCGTATTGTTACAGAACACACTTCGGTTTCCATGCTCAATTTCAGGCGCCTTATATAGAATCTGGAGGTAAGCGCTTAATGCACTTTAATAAAAGAGCACCTAAATTTGTACTGAGGCAATGGAGAGTTGTGATTCCCCAAGATCACAAGGAGCCACAATAGGATTTGAACCAGCTTTCTCTGGTTCTCAGCTTGCTCTTCTAACCATTGTGTTCATGTTTATTTTAAAATTTGACTACAGTATATCACTGCTCTTGATACTTAATCAAATCAAAGTGCTTTGTAGTCATAAAATTAGGCTACTCCCCTTCTAGCATTCTCCAAGCAGACTACTTCTGATCTTGTTATCCCACAGGTTTCTTTCAAAGGGAGTTTTACTTGTGCATGTTATAGCACTCGTCATATTGTTCATCAAGTAATAGATGCTCATCACAATATAGGGGCCTAATTGCTAAATCATTTCAGACGGTATGGACTGTTGATGTAGGCAACATTAGTAAAACATGGCCCAATTTGAGTCTGTGTGCATTTGAAGATTTGAGCATTTTGAATTAATAAGAGCAGAATGTACGATCTGGTTTGGTCATTTTCTACTTCATTTGCTCTGCCAATATGGCAGATAACACCATATCAGTAGGTGTAGCAAACTAATTCAAGTCATCTGCAATGCAGGTAATGTGCAAAATCAAAGTTTTCCTTGCATTAACTGAATGGCAAACTGTTGGGAATGCCCTCAACAGTTAACACCCTTTTCTGTTCAGTGTCCCTTCTCTCTCCACATCCTTCCAGTCTCTCCCCTTTCTCTCTGCATCCTTTCATCCATCTCTCCTCTTTCTCTCCCTATCCTTCCATCTGTTTTCCCTCTTTCTCTCCCCATCCTTCCATCCGACTTCCCTCTTTCTTTCCCCATTCTTCCATCCATCTACCCCCTTTCCCATCCAGTGTCTCTCTCTCTCTCTATCCCCTTCTTTCCATCCAGTGTCTCTCTCTACCCTTTTACATTCATCATATCCCCCTCTTTCTCCCCATCCTTCAATGTCTATTCTGTTTCTCTCCCTACCCTTCCTTCCAGCATTTTCCCTCTTTCTGATCTCAGCCAGGATCCCCCCCCCTTTCTCCCCATCCTTATCACCAGCAGCTTCTCTCTTTCTCCAGCCCTTCTCCATCCCCCCTCCTTCTGTCTCCACTCTCTCTATTTTACCTCCTGCCTTCTTACACCAGATCTTCGTTTCTTGGCCACTGCTGCTTCTCCTGTTGAGCGGCAGCGACCGCGACATATATTCCTATGGTTGTCTCTAGTGTTAGCATGCACTAATTTTTAGCGCACATAAAAATGCTAGTGCACCTATAGCATGGCTTAGTAAACAGGGCCCTTAAGGGCCCTTTCACTAGGCCGAGTAGGCACGTACGCGCATCCTATGCATGTCAGTTTTGAACTACCTCCTGGCTACCACGTGGCCCAGGCATTAATTTAATTTTTTATGTGTGTCCACTGGGCGGTAATCACCCAGTTAATGGGTGAGACTTTACCACTAGGTCAATGGGTGACAGTAAGGTCTCAGGCCCAAAATGGACACACGCCAATTTTTATTTTGCGCACAGGGGCGTAGCCACGGGTGGGCCTGGACGGGCTCAGGCCCACCCACTTGCCCTCCAGGCCCACCCATCCAAATCCTTCATCGCTGTCGCTGCCTTTTCTCCCGCGGCTTCCGGGAGGCAGCGATCAGCGTTACCTGTAGTGCCTGCCCTGAAATTATGCTTCTTTTCTCCCCAGGCTTCGCCCCGCTCGTTTCTTCGCTCGTCGGCAGCGCTACGCTGCGCTGCTATTCAAACAGGCAGCTCCGCTCCTCTCTGCCACGTCCATCCGGCCCTACTACACAGGAAGTGCATCAGAGGACCGGATGGACGCGGCAGAGAGGAGCGGAGCTGCCTGTTTGAATAGCAGCGCAGCGTAGCGCTGCCGACGAGCGAAGAAACGAGCGGGGCGAAGCCTGGGGAGAAAAGAAGCATAATTTCAGGGCAGGCACTACAGGTAACGCTGATCGCTGCCTCCCGGAAGCCGCGGGAGAAAAGGCAGCGACAGCGATGAAGGATTTGGATGGGTGGGCCTGGAGGGCAAGTGCTGGATTTGTGGTTTGTTGGTTGGGGGGGAAGGGATACTTTTGCCAGAGACAGTCAGACTTGTAGGAGGAAGGGGATTAGAGGGAACTAGGAAGGACGAGAGCTGCTGGAGGTGGGAGGAAGGGGCTGGAGAGCTTCTGGAAGAGGGAGGGAAGGGAGAGAGCTGCTAGACATGGGAGGGAGAGGAGGAAGGGGTTGGAGAGCTGCTGGACAAGGGAGGAGAAGGGACTGGAGGGAAGGGAGAGAGCTGCTGGACATGGGAGGAAGAGAAGGAGGGGACGATGGAAGGGAGAGAGCTGCTGAAGGAAGGGGAGGAGGGGACTGAATGGAAAGGAGAGAGCTGCTGGACATGGGAGGGAGAGGAGGAAGGGGCTGGAGCACTGCTGGACAAGCTAGGAAGAGGAAGAAGGGACTGGTGGAAAGGGGGAGAGCTCCTGGACATGGGAGGAAGAGGAGGAGGGGACGATGGAAGGGAGAGAGCTGCTGAAGGAAGGGGAGGAGGGGACTGAATGGAAGGGAGAGAGCTGCTGGACATGGGAGGGAGAGGAGGAAGGGGTTGGAGAGCTGCTGGACAAGGGAGGAAGAGGAGGAAGGGACTGGAGGGAAGGGAAAGAGCTGCTGGATATGGGAGGAAGAGAAGGAGGGGACAATGGAAGGGAGAGAGCTGCTGAAGGAAGAGGAGGAGGGGATCTGGGTGGAAGGGAGAGAGCTGCTGGACATGGGAGGAGAACTGGAGGGAAGGGAGAAAACTGCTGGTACAGCACAAGGAGGGAGGGAAGGGAAACAGAGATACCAGACCAAGGAGATGAAGGAAAAGGGAATATTAAACGTACAGCTTGAGGGAGGGAGGCAGGAAATCAAGCAACCAAACCAGATGCTGGAAAGAGGAGGGAGTGAGAAGGAGAGAAGCTGGATGGGGTAGGGTCAGAGAGGGTAGAAATATATTGGCACTGGTGACAAAGAGAGGGGAGAAGATGGACAGAGTAATATAGGGACATAGAGAAAAGGAGATACTAAACATGGAGGAACATAGAGGTACAGAGATGGAAGAAGATGGAAGGATGGCAGAGAAAGAGGGAAAACAGATGGAAGGATGGCAGAGAAACAGGGAAAACGGATGGGTGGGGAGAGAGACACCGGATGGAAGGATGCAGAGAGAAAGGGGAGAGACTGGAAGGATGTGGAGAGAGAAGGGACACTGAACAGAAAAGGGTAGAGAGATAGACACTGGTTAGAAGGAGGGAGAGAGACATTAGATGGAAGGATCAGGAGAGAGGGTAGATGGGTAGAAGGATGGGGAGAGAAAGAGAGAAGACGCTGGATGGAAGGGTAGGGAGAAGAAGGTGACACTGGATGGAAGGATGCAGAAAGAAAGAGGGGAGACTATTGGAGGATGGGGAGAGAGAGGGGAGACACTGGAAGGATGGGGAGAGAAAGAGGAGAGCTGCTGCATGGAAAGGGGGAGTAGTGAAAGATTGGAGAATAAGAGGAAGGGGCATGGGGAGAACAAGGGTGAGAAAAAGATGAAAAGCCATAAGTAGATGAAGGAAATTAAAGAATGGATAGTAAGAATGAATTAAATCTGGACACAGAGAGAGGCAGAAAAATATTGAAGAAAGCAAAGAAAAAGGAGAGAAAAATGACAAATGGCCAGGAAACCCTGGCAGAAGAGTTAAACGAAAGAAAGCAGAATCTAGAGACACAATGAGACAAAGTAAATGGCCATACAACAAAGGTAAAGAAAATAATTTTATTTTTAATTTAGGATAAAGTAATATGGTGTTAATAAAGTTTCAGAGACCAATACTTCCTTCCTTAGGTCAGGAGAGGATACCATAACAGCATTATACTGACCTGAGGCAGGAGGTTCTGGCCTCTGAAAGCTCACTGAAAAGGATTAGTAAATTGTCTGAAATCGGATGCACTGAAAAGCAGCACTTTACCCTGTGTGACAAATGCATCTGAGTGTGACTAAATTTTGCTGGGGGGGGGGGGGGGGGTACAGAGAAAATTTTGTGCCCACCCACATTGGGTTCAGGCCCACCCAAAATTGGCAGTCTGGCTACGCCACTGTTTGCGCATGTCCATTTTTGGCCAAAAAAATGCCTTTTTTTGCAGGCACACTAAAAAATGGACCTGCGCACATCCAATACACATGTCTACACCAGCGCAGACCATTTTTCAGCGCACCTTAGTAAAAGGACCCCTTACTATCTTGTTGTCTGCTATTTTTGGTTGAGCTTTTTCACAGAAAGACACCAACAAAGTTGCTCTTTTAGAGATCGGTTCTTGTGAAGATTGTAAAAGCATAGACAAATCTAAACTATCTGGAGATACAATTAAATCACAGGCTCCTTCTTTATCATTAACCTTTCTCAATCCCAAGGGTAAATAATATATCATAGATTCTTCATAAGTGAGCTGCAGGATATCTTTCAGATATATTTTAAAGATCTCTATTGGTGCAAGAAAATCAGTCACAGGAAAATTTAAAATCCGTTGAAAAGACAGTTTTAGTGATTTTGTTTTGGTTGGAAACAAACACTGACTCCAGAGTTAATATAATTGAGGTGTTGCTACTGTATATCACTCTGGACCTTTTGGCAGTGCCCACCAATCTGTTTTCAGCACTATGGTGAGGTGATTTTGGACTTACTCCATAAACTACCACTAGAAAAGCATGAGCTAAAATAATCTAATTTATTTTCCTGTACTAATGTGGTTGCTTGAAGTGTACTACATAAAATAAAAAGTGTAACATAGAAGTAACTTCTGCAGAGGGCACATCAGTTGTTTTACTCATACTGCTTAAATGACAACCCCTGATAATAGAATATGCTTGCTTTTATTTTGACGATTTACATATAATGTCTCTTGAATCTAAGAAGTGTTACGCTGCTGATAGAGGTGGAGGAGTGGCCTAGTGGTTAGGGTGGTGGACTTTGGTCCTGAGGAACTGAGTTCGATTCCCGGCACAGGCAGCTCCTTGTGACTCTGGGCAAGTCACTTAACCCTCCATTGCCTACCGCATTGAGCCTGCCATGAGTGGGAAAGCGCAGGGTACAAATGTAACAAAAAAAAAAGTAAACCCTGCAGTGTATTTTATAGCTAATTGCCTGATATTCAAAGGGCATTATCCATGTGGACTGTAACAGCATTCAGGCATGTGCCAAATTTATCTTTCAAAATAAGCGCTGAATTTCCATTTCATACCATGAATCTTGGATATCATTTAGTGTGAGGCATACAGTTTCAAGATCTTGCAAGTTCCTTCACTAGAAATGCTTGGAGTGCTGTGAGAAGGAAGCTCTTCAACCTAAAGAATGTTGTGGGAGGGAAATCCTCGCAATGAGGTCATCTGGAGGTATCTATTGGAGAATCAATTACCCTCAATTATAGGCAATTAGCAAAGGCTGAGTATATATTAGAATAGTTGTAAACAGAGTGGTAAAATAACTCCTCATGTGCCCTAAGAAGAGAGTTCTTGGTTCACCTAGTACTTCCCTCGCCCTTAATTGTCTTGTCTGTCTGTATTTTTAGATTGTAAGCTCTATTGAGCAGGGACTGTCTCTCTGTGTCAGATGTTCAGTGCTGCGTGCGTCTGGTAGCGCTATACAAATGCTAATAATAATAATAATATTATTTTTATGTCATTTGTTGTACTGCACTTTTATACTGTTGGTTTTATTAAGTCAAAAATAAAAAACCAAAGACGAAAACAAAACAAAAACTCACTGTTGCTGAATGAAAAATAGTAGCTTATTAATTTTTTTTTTTGTGTGTCCTCCTCTCCTGAATTGTTTTAAATGTTTTTTTAAAGGCTAACACAGATAAGACCAAATCTACTAATTAGGATAGAAGTATTGTCCCATAGAAGTTGTGATGTTTGGATTGTGTATGGTTGGTAGTTGGTATGCTGGAGAGACCAAACAGGCCCTCCAGATCAGGACAATTTCTTGTGACATTCTTTGCACTCGGTGAGATATAGCACATGTCTGGATTTGTAGGTGAATGTTAGGTTAATGGAACTCTGTAGGCTTGTGGAATGCAGTTGGGTAGTCACTTGAGAGAATAAGTTTCCCAGTCTTACATTTCATAAGACCTCTTGATCCTATTGCCTGGTTAGAGGATAGTTCCTGATGAGTAGGTTGAGAGGATGATTATAAAGCTAGTTCAATTAATGTAGTTTTAAATGCTTTTTTCCCCACTGGTGAGCTTAAATTAAGACTTCGGATGACATTTTGGCATGATGATATTATGGGTTTTAAGTAATAATAATGGGTATCTTGTCTGTTATTTCTCTGTCTAGTGAAGTAGGTTTTCTCAAGGCATTTGTCTGACAAGTTAATTAAGTCTGACACAGTAATCATGTTGGATGAAGGCACTGTATAGAAAGGGAGGTGAGATATCTGTTTCTGGTATCTGCATCCAAGCAAATTAATTGGTATCAGCTAGTATGATTATAAACCACTCATAATTTTCAGGATTTTTTATTACAGTATATTAAATATAAATTAAACTTTTATAAGTCTGCAAATTGTGGGGTATTGTGAATAATGCTGGCCGGGGTACAATATAGACATTTGTAAATTTTATTTATGAAACTGCATTATTTATGAAGGGGTTGAGATTCAAAAATATTTTTGCAGTCAATTGTAGGGTTGACTGCATAAGTATTTTTTTAAAAATCCAGTCCATTTAAATAGATAATTTTGAATGTATAAGTCATGATATGGTCAAAATTATGTGTCCAAATGGGGGGAGTGAGATTAGAGTCATTCTCAGGGCATTAATGCTAAGGGAGCAATTCTGAAACTGGATGCAGTATGGGTAGTGCCTATTCTACAATGGCATCTGGGCTCCCAGATTGCATTATAGAATACTAGCATAAACCCATATCGGAGTTCCTGATTGTAGATGCATCCATTTATTCCAAGTCTATAGCAAGAGTAAATGGCCATGCCTAAGTGCAGCGAGTAATGAGTACAACTGAAATTTGGACGTCCCTAGACATGGACGTTTCTGGCTTTCGGCGATTTTCGAAACCAAAGACGTCCATGTTAAAAACGGCCAAATCCAAGCCATTTGGTCTTGGGAGGAGCCAGCATTTCTAGTGCACTGGTCCCCCTGACATGCCAGGACAACAACCGGGCACCCTATGAGGCACTGCAGTAGACTTCATAAATTGCTCCCAGGAACATAGCTCCCTTACCTTGTGTGCTGAGCCCCCAACCCCCCCCCCCCTAAACCCACTACCCCCAACTGTACACCACTACCATAGCCCTTACGGGTGAAGGGCACCTATATAAGGGTACAGTGGGTTTGTGGTGGGTTTTGGAGAGCTCGCTGTTTCCTCCACGAATGTAACAGGTAGGGGGGGAGTATGGGCCTGGGTCCACCTGTCTGAAGTGCACTGCAGTACTCACTAAAACTGCTCCAGGGACCTGCATGCGCTGTCATGGACCTGAGCATGACATCTGAGGCTGGCATAGAGGCTGGCACGACATATTTTGAAAGATGTTTTTTGAGGGTGGGAGGGGGTTAGTGATCACTGGGGGAGTAACAGGAGGTCATCTTCGATTCTCTCCAGTGGTCATCTGGTCATTTCGGGCACCTTTTTGTGCCTTAGTCGAAAGAAAAACAGGTTCAGGTGAAAACGTCCAAATGTTCCTCAGGGACGTCCTTGTTTTTTTCAATTATGGGTCAAGGACGTCCAAGTGTTAGGCACGCCCAAGTCCAGCCTTCGCTACACCTCCGACACACCCCCTTGAACTTTGGCCGTCCTTGCGACGGAATGCAGTTGGAGACGTCCTAAATCGGGTTTCGATTATACCGATTTGGACGTCCCTGGGAGAAGGACGTCCATCTTCCGATTTATGTCGAAAGATGGACGTCCTTCTCTTTCGAAAATGAGCCCCATAGTCACTTATATTCACATTTATAGCTAGATAAAGGTAATACTGCTATCATTGGATCTATCAGTGGTGGACGATTTAGTTGATCATCAGCTTCTAATTGACCATTTAAAGGATATTGGAGGAACTGGGAATGTGTTACAGTGGTTCCAATCATATTTGGATGGAAGATCATTTTATGTTTTACATTCTTCTCATTTGTCCCAAGCATGTGATTTACCTTGTGGATTTCCCCAAGGCTTCCTTTGTTTCCAATAATTATTCAGGAGCCCTTTTATGAAACCACGTTGGCAACTATGTGTGCCCAACATGTGTCAATATGGAGTTACTGCCTGGCTGCCAGTTGGCCCTCGTGGTAATTTAATTTTTGATGTGTGTCCACTACGTGCGCCGGAAAATAATTTTTATTTTCTGGTGCGTGGCAGAAACCGGGCAGTAATTGAGTGAGACCTTACCGCTAAGTCAATGGCTGGCAGTAAGGTCTCAGACCCAAAATGGACGTACGTCAGTTTTATTTTGCACATGTCCATTTTTGGGAAAAATAAAAAAGGCATTTTTGCAGGTGTGCTGAAAATGGGTGTTTTTTCGCACCCAAAACATGCGCCTACCGCTAGGCATTTTTCAGTGCACCTTAGTAAAAGGACCCATCAATTTGTTTCTCAGTCCCCTTGGTTTGTTAATCCTAGAATCAGGGGTGTATGCTCATTTATATGCAGATGACATTTAATTAGTCTTCTTCATAAACCCTATTAATCCAGAACTTTATACATTAAACACCTGTCTAGATAAGGCATCCTACTGGTTAAATGATCACCGATTAAAACTAAATCCTTCAAAGGCAAAAACCCTGTGGATAAGTAATTCTGGTGTGATTCCTTCTATTTTCCCTCAAATCCTTGGACAGAACCCGATGCTTGTTTCCACTTTAAAGATATTAGGTGTTATCTTAGATACCCATCTCACCTTTGGGCCACATATCTCTGCAGTTTCTCATAAATGCTTTGGGTCACTATTCTTGATCAGATCTTTCAAACCTATTCTGGACAGACCATCAGTTCATAAACTGGTGCACACCCTGGTACTGCAATGACACAGAACTGTTCAAGGTTGTTAAAACACATGTGGACTGTGAAACATTGCAGGAAGACCTTAGGAAATTGGAAGACTGGGTGTTCAAATGACAGATGAAATTTACTGTGGACAAATGCAAAGTGATGCACGTTGGGAAGAACAATCCAAATCATAGATACCTGATGCTAGGGTTCACCTTTCGAGTCAGCACCCAAGAAAAAGATCTATGTGTCGTCATAGATAATACGCTGATATCAGGGTACAAATTATATCACAATGATGGAGGGATCAGATTGGAGGGGGGTGCATTATATGTTTTGCCTAGTGTGTGGCAGCAGCCAAAAAAGCAAACAGAATGCTAGTAATCATTAGGAAAGGAATGGTAAATAAGACTGAGAATACTATAATGCCTCTGTATTGCTCCATGGTGCAACCTCAGCTACAGTATTGTGTTCAGTTCTGGTCACCGTATTTAAAAAAAGATATAGCAGAATTAGAAAAGGTTCAAAGAAGAGCAATCAAAATGATAAAGGGGATGGAACTCCTCTCATTGGAGGAAAATCTAAGCTCTTCAGCTTGAGACAGCTGAGGGGGCGATATGATTGAGGTCTACAAAATCCTGAGTGGTGTAGAATGAGTTACATGAAGATACTTTTAAAGCAAATAGGAGGAAGTATTTTTTCACTCAACGAATAATTAAACTTTGGCACTCTTTGCTAGAAGATGTAGTAATAGCAGTTAACGTATCTGGGTTTAAAAAGAGGTTTGGACAAATATCTGGAGGAAAAGTCCACTGTCTGCTATTGAGACTTGTGGAAACAGGAAATGAGGGCGGGACCAGAGCTGCGAGAGAAGGGAAGGCTGAAGCGCTGAGCCTGCTCGCCGTTCACTGCTGCTGCCGGGACTGAGCGAGGCGAAGTAAGATGAGTTTTAAATTCTGGAAGGCAAGAAGGCGAGGACGGAGGACTCTTGAGGGAGAAGAGGGCGGGCAGGTTGGGCTGGAACCAGAACTGGAAGTTCTGATTGCAGGGAAAATATTGGGGGTGCTCGAGCACCCACGGAGTTGATGCCTATGATTCTACTAATCCTGGTGCAAGCAGTGGCTTCCCCATGTCTATCTCAATAGCAGACTATTCTAGGGATAAAAAAAACAGGGCTGTAGAGTCAGAGTTGGTAAAAATGTATTGACTAATTCCATCTTCAAAGTAAAAATTTACAATATTATAATATATGGTTAAATTTATCATTTTATAATTATATATATTATATATAGGTATACATATATATACAGATGTATGTATGTGTGTGTGTGTATACCTATATATAGTGCTTTTAAAGCCTATTGTCATTCACTTTTTGCAGGGCCATTAACCAGTAGGAATTCACCAACCTGATGTGACACACTCTCTGATTGGTTGATAGGTGGTATTTAACACCATCATCTACTTCAGTCAGTCATTAGCTTTTTCAGCCTGTAACTGAAAGGAAGGGAAGGAGATATATTTGGAACGTTGTTTGACATTTTATTTTAATATAAATTCAGAGCGTTTAAAGAAGCTTCCTATGAAATCAGCTGCATTTGAGCATTTCACTATAAATCAAGATGGAAAATATATTCTGTGTCAGCGTATGACACAGGACCCACCTGAAGCCAAATGCTGTGATGCCAAGATCAGCACATATTCAGGCAGTGATAAAATTGCTCCTACAAGAGTTTCAATCTCAAAAGACATTTACAGCACTTTCATCTAGAAGTATTCAAAGCTGTGACTGAGAAAGATGCCGGCAAACTCAAGGAGCCAATGCCCAGTATTTCCAGCCAGGCCAAAGGACCAGAAAACGTCACAGACATCAGTTACAAGATATTTTGTCAGTGATAAAGTTGCTGTAACAATGATGGCAGATATATTTAAAAAATATTATCGTACAACTTGTTGTAAATGATAATGTGCCTCTGTCATTATTTTCATGACTGGCTTTTATAGGTCTGAATGGAGAAATGACCTGCAAACTTGGTGTTTGTCTGAAAAGAGATAGTTTTAGAAAGTGCCTGTTAAGAGGTTTTTTTTAAAGCTTTTCCTTTTGTTTAAGGGCTTCTTCACAGACCATTTTCCAATTTCTTAAAATGGATGCCTGCACATGCCACAGAGTGAACTATTTTAATATTAAAAATATTAAGTGCATAACAGTGTATTGTATTTTTTTGTTCAGGTTCTTTGTTCACACTTCAAATATATTTTGTGGTGTTTTGGTCCTAATTTTCTACATGAAGAAATATCCTATGTTTCTGTAATTAATTGAATTTCTCTTAGATTTATTATAGTAGAAGTCAGAGCCAAGTTGGAGTCAAAGGTTTGGTGTACCGACTCCACAGCCCTGATTTAAAAAAAAAAAAGCAATAATTGAGGCCAGATTGAAGCCACAAACATGTACACCTGCTTGGGAGCAGGCCTAAATGTTAGCACATGGGAGGGAAAACATTTACTGGAGGATCTTGCCTGCTGGTATCTGTGGGGAGCCTAGCTGAGGTGCTCCGGGGCTAATGGAGGAGTGTGCTGAGGAGGTCAGGCTGACTGGGATTGTTGTTTCTGCTCCTGCTAGCAACATTGTCAAGAGCCAGCATTTCAATCCAATCTCCCCATAGCATCAGAAGGAGGAAGCTACATACCAGAAGGTCATGCTTGTCAGTACTCATGAGGAGCCTGGGTGGGGTTCTCTGGGACCAATGGAGGAATGTGCAGAGGAGTTTGGGCCAACTGGGAATGTTGTCTCTGTCCCTACTAGCACTAATGACTTCATTCACCTCACCTTGTAACCATGCTGGCTTTGATTTTGCTTTCCTACCACCGTTTTTGTTATGTGGAGTACAACTGGTCTGGACTTCAAAGGTGGCATTTTTAAACAATGTCCATGCCTGATTTAAACTCTTAACCTTTGCAGTTGCTCCTTTTTAGCTTTTTTGAACCACTGGCTAAGACATCTTTCATGTTTTAAAAGTTGATTCTTGTGCTCAGATGGGGAACTTTTATTTTTCCTACTATGTTGCAAGATTTTTTAGCTCATTTGCATGGTTGTTGTTATAATACCAATAATTGTTGAAGTAGTGGAGTTTTTTCTGACCAATTTGTTGGTTATGAGCGTTTTTCATGGAGGTCTTTTTTTCTTACAATTCTTGGCGAATACAAACTCTACAGAAATAATTCCAACCTAATAAGAGGAGTTTGTATTATATGCCAGGTTAGTTTGAGGGTGTCCCATTCCACTAAGAGGAAAAAGCTTCCCCCTACATATAATGACTATACCAAATGGAACCTCAAACCTCCAAACAAGGGACCATTCTAGCAGAATGTTAGACACACCTTGTATAATACGGAGTAGATTAATATCATAGGTTCCTCCCAAGAAGGAAAAAAAGGAAAAAAACACCCAGACGAAAAAACTCAAATTAACTGAGATAAAAAACGAATGGGATGAAAAAACTCTCTTTCCTTCTTGTACCTATAAATTGAATGAGCACCTAACCCAAACTAACCCGCTCAGACTACCCCCAGCCTTAAAAAAAGAGACTACCTATAGAGCACCCCGGGGGAAAAAATAGAAACACTCAAAGGAAAGTGTCAGGCAAGGGTCCACCTACCTACCTAAACATATAAATTCCCAAAGCAGCAAAAAAATAAACCTAATAATTACTTAGCTTGATTCAAAACAGGCTGCTTCACAAAAAACATTCCCCCGATAAGGTCTCTGGAGTCTTACAGCAAATCTTCAGCTGATGAAAAAACGCCAGCCCTCCAAATCTTCAACTGGCGAACAGCGCCAGCCCTCCAACAAGAGCACCTTGTTTCGCCAACCTTATGGTTGCATCAGGAGCATCAAGAGCATCAAGAGCAGCAGACGACGCTGGAGACTAAACCTGAATCATATACAAGCCAAAGATGTTTCGCTGGAGGCTGTTTCAAGGCGCCCCCTAAATCTTTATGCAGTGTGTATCACAGCCTGAAGGATACTATCTTGGATTGATGAAGAGACCGTGTCAAAGACCTTACTGAAATTTGAGTAGCCTACAATCTAGTGCATGTCTACTATCCAATTCTCTGGTCACCCAGTCAAAGAAATCAATCAGATTTGTTTGACACAATTTTCCTTTGGTGAAACCATATTGCCTCGGATCTTGTAACCCGTTGGATTCCAGGAAACTTACTATCCTTTCCTTGAGTAGCGCCTCCTTTACCTTTCCGACCACTGAAGTAAGGCTTACGGCTTATAGTTTCCTGCTCTTCTCTTTCTCCCCTTTTGTGAAGAGGGATCACATCCACTCGTCTCTAGTCCCACAGAACCTCCCCATCTTCAAGGGTTTATTAAATCTTTAAGAAGACTCACCAGAATATCTTTGAGCTCCCTCAGGATTCTGGGATGGATCCTATCCGGCCCCATGGCCTTTGTCCACTGTCAGTTTTTCTAGTTTTTCATAAACACTTTCTTTCTTAAACGGTGCCATATCAACTTAATTTTCATATGTACCTTTATCAGCCGAGGCCCTACTCCAGGATTTCCTTCGATGAGGACAGAAGTATTTGTTAAGCACATCAGTATTTTCAACTGATAGCATCTTTCACTCTCTCAATTCCATTTCTAGCCTTCCTCCATTTACTAATATATCTGAAAAAAAGTCTTTCACCCTTCTTTATGTTTTTAGCCATTTGTTCTTCAGCCAGAGCTTTTGCCAGCTGTATTTCTGTCTTCACTTCTTTTTGTTTTATCTGGTAATCGCTTCTGTGTTCCGCTTTTTGCATTCTTTTGTATTTTTTCTTTTGCCTTTATTTTGTCAGCAGTGTGTTTGGTGAATTATATTGGTTTCCTTTTTCTCTTGTTCTTGCTTACCTTCATTATATAAAGAACTGATTTTATAGCTCCTTTCAGTTTCAATTACAGATCCTCCACCCTTCCTATGTCTTCCATCCCATCAGCTCTTTCTTCAAGTACTCCCTCATTTTAACAAAATCAGCATGCTTAAAATCCAGGATTTTGAGCTCTGGCATCCACATTCTGCTTTAGCTCTTATATCGAACCATACAGTGTGATGATCACAATTGGCCAAGCGGCCACCCACCCTGACGTTGGACACACTATCTCCATTTGTGAGCACAAGATCTAGTGGCGCCCCTCCTCTAGTGGTTTCCATCGCCATTTGTCTCAGCAGTGCACTTTGTAAAGCATCCATAATTACGCTACTTCTCACAATCACTCTTCACTCTATATAGTGAATGGGTTATATTAATAACTCTAGTGTAAAATCATCATAATTGCATTTTAGAATATATAAAAATTATTTTTAAAGCACTATAATTCTGATTTAAAAAGCCCTTACCAATAGGTTATATTATCTTCTTCACATTCATGCAAGAGATATTCCTGATCAAAGTCAGCTCATTCAGAACAAAGAATAAAATATAGCCATACTTAGTATACGAAGAGGCATATTTTCAAAGCACTTTGGGAGGCTAAGTTCCATAGGTTTCTATGGAACTTTGGGAGGCTAAGTGCTTTGAAAATAAGCCTCCTAGGACCCTATTTACTAAGCCGTGCTATAGGCTTAGTGCATCATATGTGCCCATCTAGGCACCTTGTTAAAATAATTTCCCTCAAGTTACAGGTAATTTTAATCCAGTTGAAAGTAATATATAAGCACCTCAGCATAGGTTTGTTTCAGAATGAAATCTAAAAGACAACCATGCAGGCTTTTCCATAAGGTGGAATAACTAGAACAAAAGAGATGAGTCCATTAAAGACTGTTTTTGTGTGTAAGAATGGTCTCCAAATGTTTTACGCAAAATCTAACTATAGATAACTAAGCTTACATTTTATGAAATCAGATTATTCAAACATTTGGATGGTAGGTTTACTCACAGTGCTTTACTCACAGTGCCTATCTGAGTAAGTTTGCTTTTATTGTAAAGCATCTTCTAGGGAGGACTTTGCTCTTACATGTCTGTTTTAAATTTTCAAAAGTATGTGTGTGATTTCCCTCAGAAAATAACATTCACACAAGTTAATAGGTATAAACCTGTATTGATATTTTTTCTAGGATAAGTTTCAAAGTGAAGTCTGCAGGTGAAAAGTACGTACATACATTTCACTAAAACAGGCAGCCTAAATTAGAATAACCACCAAGGGGTCCTTTTACAGAGCCGCATAAGGCCCAACGCGCACCAAAATGGAATTACTGCATGGCTCTTGCACTAATTTCATTTTTGGCGTGCATCCGATATGTGCGGCCGAACAAATTTCAGATGCACATATCAGACGCGTGCCAAGTGGCATTTGGCTTGTGCAGGTCATTACCACCCAGTTACCACATGAGACTTTACCGCTAGGTCAATGGCTGGCAGTAAGGTTACAGAACCAAAACAGATGTGTGGCAATTTTGATTTTGCTTCACGTCCATTTTCGACAAAAATTTTAAAAAGGCCTTTTTTACAGACGCGCTGAAAAATAAATCGGCGCATGCCCAAAATCCGCACCTATACTACCACAAGCCATTTTTCAGTGCACCTTAGTAAAAGGACCCTTAAGTGCTGCTCCATGTGACTAAATTTAGTCGCAGGCAAGTACACCAACTAAAATTTGGTATAAGTTCCGATGCGGAACAGTTATATTCTATAACAACGCACATAGATTTTAGAAATGCCCATGAACTGCACATTCCACGCCCATGACCTCGCCCACTTTTCAGCTATGCGAATTAGAATTTACGCGCACCATATTACAGAATGCGCTTAGATAGTTCTCAGTGTAAATTCTAATTAATGCCAATTAGTGCTGATAATTGGTTAACATTCAATTATCAGTGCTGGTTAGCTTGCTAACCATTTAGCTTATGCACAATGTTATTTATTTTATTTATTTATTTATTTATTGCACTTGTATCCTACATTTTCCCACCTAAGCAATGTTATGGAATATGCTTCAATTTCTGCTTGAAAATCTTGGCACAATATATATAATCCTGGGGTTAGCGTGTAAGTGAGAGGGAGCATACATGTGGACAGAGTATGGACAGGCCATGAGCTGGTCTCCCAGTTATGCGTGTAACTTAATACTGTAAGCTCAAATGCCGCATTTCAGCACCAGCAGTTACACCTGCCATAGACATGGCATAACTGTTCACGCCTAAATTTTGGCACACCAATGCTGACTTAGTCTAGTATTCTGTAAAGAAATCTGGGGACAGAGATGCCAATTATAGGATTAGTGCTCAGCATGCAACATCAGGGCACCCAAATTGTGGTGCCCAATTACAGAATTGCCCCTATATTTTATAAATTAAGAGGGCAATTCTATACATTGACACTTACAGTTAACTAGCACTTTACACTTGTCACTGCTAAGAAAAATTGTCAGTTATGCATATGTGTACTAAGCGCCATTCTATAAAAGTGAGTGTAAATGGTTTGGTGCATAAATGGGCAGAGCATGGGCGAGGGCACCAATTTACACGAATACTATACAGAATCCTGCAACTTACACGCACCCTTGCCACACTAATGCTCCAACATCATACCTCTGTGGCAAGCTTAATTGTTGGCATGTTATATTTTTGGCATACCAATGGTGGCCTGCACTAGTATTCTGTAATGGAATCTTGGTACCAAGGTCCCGTTATAGAATTGGCACTCAGTGTGCACCAAAGGTGTGCCAAAATTGGTGTAGAACATTATAGAATCACCCTCTAAATGTACAACTCACAACTCTGCCCATTCTCTGCCCCAAAACTGTGCCCCTGCCCCAATCACGCCTTTGCCTGAGTCACCTAAAAGTTCTTGTTCTCATGTGTTGTTTTATGCATGGGTACTTCAAACAAAAGGCATTTATAGAATTAATCCCTTAGACATACAATTGTGTTGCTCAAAAAGTTAACTATGTACAAATCCAGGACTGGTAACTTGTAATTACCTTTGGATACTGGCTTTAAAACTGAGACCACGTATGTGTATGTGTGTGTAGATAGATAGATATAGATAGATAAATAGACAGACACACACAGAGTTTTTCATTCTCTTCTAAATAATATAATCAGTACTAACATTCACTCATTTTTCTAATTTTGCTTGTTCCTTTTTTTATAGTACCTTCCAGAAGCCTACAGACATTCATATCTGATAAAAACTTGCCGAGTGATATAGAATACTTGATCCTTTCATTCAAAAGTCCCCGCATCTATCTGCAACATTGGAATGATGGCTCAGCCTGCAAAGAAATGCAATTCTTTACTGAAGCATCCTGCAAGCTTTTAGAATGTCGCAATCTTACTCTACAAAGTGTTGTGAGACCCTTCAACATCCGTGGGCAGTTGGCTATTTCCACCACTGCTGTTGAAAAGCTGCTAGAATGCAGTATATTGGTGGATCCTATATTTATTAACTTTGGGCAGCATGTGGTTCATTCTATACACACTGCCATTCAAGCTTGGCAACAGGTATGTGAAAGGCATGATCTGTTAAAATTATTCTTGTGTAACCCATTACCAGGTTAAACCTTTAAATGAGGGTGCTCACACTTAGCGATGAGCTACTAACTCACTTTCAGCTTTCTTGCGTGGATCTTCCATTGGGCAAAAGGATAAACCTTCAGGACCCAAGGAGTATATTTTTATCTTATGTTCTATGTGCCAGCTGTGGGAAGGTTTCAGCATAAAACTTTAGGGGCCCTTTTACAGAGTGGTGATAAGCCCAACACGGGCTTACCGCTCGCTCTTCCAGGATGAGCGCAGGCCCAACACGGCCATTTGGGGGAAAAAAGAAAACCCCTGGAAATGGCTTGCACAGCGATAACCTGGCAGTAATCGGGCATCGCCGCTCACTGCCCGGTTACTGCTGGGTTAGTATGGGAGCCCTTATCGCCACCTCGATGAGTACCGGTAAAAGCTCTCTGCTGCTTGGCCACACGGTAAGCGTTATCTCACCACGTGGCTTTTACTGGCTGCGGAAAAAACAGCCATAGCACGGGAAAAGTGGCCCGTGCCGCTAGCACAGGACCCTTTTTCCCGCAGCTTGGTAAAAGGACACCTCAATGAGGTACACCTTCCACAGAAATAACATGACATGGAGTAAAGTTCTTCCTTGTGGCATCCATAATGCAAACTGAAAGTGCAAATTAGCAAATGTTATGTACCCTTCTCATCTCCCTAGTGGTTCCCTCTGTTCATTCTTTAACTTTTTAAGTCTGCACCAAGAAAGAATGGTGAGATACCTCCTCTCTGGCAAGCAGGTCTTACATATGGGAAATGATTAATATAAAATAGCATGGGGGTATACATATGTATAAGGTAGATGCACAGAACTCAGTAGGCCTGCAAGGGCCTCAGAGGGATGCTGAAAATAGCCCTCAAAATGCAAATTTACCCAAGAAAATCTCCTATAAAGAATTGATATTCCTTATGCTGGAAAAAAGGGTGGAGCCCAAGGTGGGACATCGGAGTTAAGTACATAAGTGTTGCCATACTGGGACAGACCGAAGGTCCAACAAGCCCAGCATCCTGTTTCCAGCAGTGGCCAAACCAGGTTACAAGTACCTGGCAAGATCCTAGAAATAAGCAGTGGATATTCCCCAAGTCCATCTTAATAATGGCTTATGGACTTTTCTTTTAGGAAGCTAGCCAAACCTTTTTTTATACCCCGCTAAGCTAACTGCTTTCAATACATTCTCTGACAACGAATTCCAGAGTTTAATTACACATTGAGTGAACAAATATTTTCTCCAATTCATTTTAAATTTACTACTTTGTAGCTTCATTGCGTACCCTCTAGTCCTAGTATTTTTGGAAAGAGTAAACAAGTGATTCACGTTTATCCATTCCACTCCACTCATTATTTTATAGACCTCTATCATATCTCCCCTCAGCTGTCTTTTCTTCAAGATAAAGAGCCCTAGCCACTTTAGCCTTTCCTCATAGGGAAGTCGTCCCATCCCCTTTATCATTTTTGCTTCCCTTCTCTGTACCTTTTCTAATTCCACTATATCTTTTTTGAGATGCGGTGACCAGAATTGCACACAATATTCGAGGTGCGGTCGCACCATGGAGCAATACAAAGGCAGTATAACATCCTCATTTTTGTTTTCCATTCGTTTCCTAATAATACCTAACATTCTATTTGCTTGCTTAACTGCCGCCGCACACTGAGCAGAGGGTTTCAATATATCATCAACAGTAACACCTAGACCAAGTCACCTGGTTGGTGACTTCTAATGTGAAACCTTGCATCACGTATCTATATTTTGGGTTCCTCTTTTCCACATGCATCACTTTGCACTTGCTCATATTAAACGTCATCTGCCATTTGGATGCCCAGTCTCCCAGTCTCGTATGGTCCTCTTGTAATTTTTCACAATCCTCTTGCAATTGAACAACTTTGAATAACTTTGTGTCATCAGCAAATTTAATTACCTCACTAGTTACTCCCATCTCTAGATCATTTATAAATATGTTAAAAAGCAGCGGTCCCAGCACAGACCCCTGGGGAACCCCACTATTTACCCTACTCCATTGAGAATACTGTCCATTTAACCTTACTCTCTCTTTTCTATCTTTTAACCAGATTTTAATTCACTATAGAAAACTACCTCCTATCTCATGACTCTCCAATTTCCTCTGGAGTCTTTCATGAGGTACTTTGTCAAATGCCTTTTTAAAATCTAGATGCAAAATATCAACCAGCTCCCCTTTATCCACATGTTTGTTCACCCCTTCAAAGAAATGTAGTAGATTGGTGAGGCAAGATTTCCCTTCACTCAATCCGTGTTGGCTTTGTCTCATTAATCTATGCTTTTACGTTACATTTTATGCATTACATTTTGCAAAGTATGCAAGTTGAAAGATCCTCTGTGGCACCAGCTACTACAGATACATTGAAAATCTGCTTTCATGCCCCTGGTCCTGCAGGGAATAAGCGTGTGAGGAGGGGTTAGGCATAAGGGCAGAAAATAGCTCTCTGTGTTCTTTTGTTCTGGAAAGGGAAATGGGACTTGATATACTGCCTTTCTGAGGTTTTTTTGCAACTACATTCAAAGTGGTTTACATATATTCAGGTACTTATTTTGTACCAGGGGCAATGGAGGGTTAAGTGACTTGCCCAGAGTCACGCCTCTGGAAATCTGTTAGTCTGTAGGGGGGAGGGGGGTATACATCCCAATTGTCTTGTTTACTTTCCCATGTCATTTGGAGGAATTTTTGTTATGTTTAGGTTTTGTTTGTAATTTTTTTTTTTTTTTTTGGGAGCAATATCGTTGTTAGTGTGCACTCTTTCAAAACATTGGAGTTTTTCCTGTCATTTCATACAAAAAAGATGACACAAGGTAACAGGGGAAATGTAGTTTAAAACAACTGCATGTCTGTAAGGTACCTCCAGCCTTTGTGTTGCATATGTTCTAAGTTTGCAGAATCCTTTCTGATCCTAAGCTAAAACCTATTTTAAAAGCAATATAATCCATTTGTTCTGGAGAAGCATAATTCTTTATATTTACCTTCTGCTTTCTTTTTTGGAGTTCTGAAATGTTTTATGGAATATGCAATATCATGAACCAGAATACCTGCTAGTGTAACCCCTTGTTAAGAACTCTTTTGTCTTTGTTCAACTCTCAGGGTTGTCTAGAGTTCTCAAATGCATGCCTTCGGCTTAGGAAAACAAACTAATTTTTATTTATATGCCTAAAGAACTGTAGAAGCTTGTGGATTAATTGCTTCACATGGCACTACAACAGTAATGTTAAAAAGATAAGCCATCTGTTTTATATCAAACTTTCTTTTTTAGGGGCATTCCATGGTTTTCTTGCAGTAAGAGGACATTCGTAAAACAAGAGCTAGTGTGATCCGAATTCTTACAGCTGGTTCAAATATCATTGTGAAAAAAACTGTTGCAGCTCCAATTTCTGTTTTCTGTCATGTTTTGAACAATGCATTAAAAAACCCCAAGCATATAAAATATATTAAAAATGAGAGAGTCATTGATGGGACACCAACTGTATTTTTGACACAGGACTAATTTCTGCCCTTCGATTACTGCAAAATGGACTTAGATCAGATTCTTCTAAGCAGAAAAAAATCTCTCAGACAGTTATACACCTAGATGAGATATAGCATGTAAATATTTAAATATTTTAAACTACATCAGAGTATGACTGACTAGCACTGAGCCTTTGAGAAATATTCAGAGCTGAAGAAAAGAAGCAAAAATGAATTGTATATTTGATTAAATAGAGCCGTATGTTGCACGGACTGACAGATACGTTCTATGAATCATCAGAATTATATAGGGATTTGGCACTGTGAGCATTCACCACAGGAGCATATCTTTCTTTAGTTTTTGCTGTATTTTATTGTTTCCTTTCATGTCAGGGGTGCTTGCCTGATGTTGATTATTGTTCCCATGGATTCAAGATAACTTAGGCTATCTTGAAATTTGGAGGTCTTTGCCATAAATGACTCTCTGTCACTTATTTAAATTCCTTTTTTCAAAAAAAAAAGTCTTGGTTTTTCTCTCCAAGACTGGAACTATGGTTTCCCAGAGATAGATTTTATTTTGTAGACAATGGTATATTCATATTCAGTATATCATATACAGTTGGATGTGTTGATGTTCTCTTGATGTGCAGTGATTGAAAAATATTCTACTTCATCTATATAGTGATGTTTTGCACTATATATATTGGGCACATTTATTCTTCTGAGCACATCAATTTAAACTTTGCCAAGCATGCATATTTTTTATTACAGTTGAGCTTGGTTTTTTTTGTTATAATCTCTTGATTTTTGTTGTTTGACATTATAACAGAATGTATTAAAGAGGAAAATAAATATTTTAGCAACAGTTTAACATTAACAGAACAAATATTTAAGGATGGGCTTTCCTTTGCAACGACATGTGAAATGTCAACAACATGGCGATTTAACATACAAGACAAACTAAGGGGTCCTTTTACAAAGCTGCAGTAAAATGTGGTCTGCAGTAGTGTGAGTGCGTGAAAATTGCTGCATGCCAAGGTCACTGTTACCGCAGTTGGAATTTCCATTCTTTTAAATGAAAATCGTAAATGGCCGTGCACTAATAAAAACATTGGCACTCGGCAATTTACTGCCTGAGCCATTACTGGCTCCTATGTAGAAGGCAGCAAGGGCTCATGTGCTAACCCGACAGTAATCAGACAGTGCACGCTGATGGCCAATTACCACCAGGCACACCTACTCCCAGCCTCCCACACTAGAAAATAAAAAAAAAAAAGATTTCTGGTGCGGGAAACGCTGTGTGGCAAACAGAACTACTGCAGGGTGCCGTGGTCCTGTTTTGCTGCACGCTGCCTGCTCGGTAACCCTACCATGCCTTTGTAAAAGGGCCCCTAACTTACTTATACTAGAAAAAAATACAGAATTACAGTAATGAGAAAAAGCAATCATCTGGTGACTGAGACCAAGGAGGAGGTGGATAGCACAACAATAAGTACCTAAGGGCAGTAAATCAGCGTAGAGGAAGGAGGAGCAGTCCTGCAGGAATATGGGTAAAGAAGTCATTTACAAGCCCTGTCTTCAGAAGGCTTTTCAAAAGAACCAGGTTTTAAGAGATTATTTCAATTTCATCAGGGAAATGTGTTTGTTTGCCAATAGCAGTGTGTACTATTCGCAAAAACGGGTGCACTGTTACCAAATAAAACAAAAGTTCCATGAAACGACATGAAATTAAAGTTTCAGCTCCCATCACTGCAGATATTAGGTTCATGTAAGCCTATTGGCATGTATATGTAGTACTTATAAAGTGGCACTCCTCACTTTTTTTCTTAAAACTTCTCTAAGGAGAAATGATCTAGAGATGGGAATAACTAGTGAGGTAATTAAATTTGCTGATGACACAAAGTTATTCCAAGTTGTTAAATCACAAGAGGATTGTGAAAAATTACAAGAGAGCCTTACGAGACTGGGAGACTGGGCGTCTAAATGGCAGATGATGTTTAATATGAGCAAGTGCAAAGTGATGCATGTGTGAAAGAGGAACCAAACTTTAGCTACATAATGCAAGGTTCCATATTAGGAGTCACCAACTAGGAAAGGGATCTATGCGTCATCGTTGATGATACGTTGAAACCCTCTGCTCAGTGTGTGATGGTGGCTAAGAAAGCAAAGAATGTTAGGTACTATTAGGAAAGAAATGGAAAAAAATGAGGCCATTATAATGCCTTTGTATCGCACCGTGGTACGGCCACACCTCAAATACTGTGTTCAATTCAGGTCACCGCATCTCAATAACAATATATTGGAATTAGAAAAGATACAGAGAAGGACGACAAAAATGATAAAGGGGCTGGGATGACTTCCGTATGAGGAAAGGCTAAAGTGGCTAGGGCTCTTCAGCTTGGAAAAAAAACGGCTGATGGGGAGATATGATAGAGGTCTATAAAATAATGAGTGGAGTGGAATGGGTAGACATGAATCGTTTGTTTACTCTTTCAAAAAAAAAATACATAAGTACATAAGTAATGCCACACTGGGAAAAGATCAAGGGTCCATCGAGCCCAGCATCCTGACCATGACAGCAGCCAATCCAGGCCAAGGGCACCTGGCGAGCCTCCCAAACGTACAAACATTCTATACATGTTATTCCTGGAATTGTGGATTTTTCCCAAGTCCATTTAGTAGTGGTTTATGGACTTGTCCTTTAGGAAACCGTCTAACCCCTTTATAAACTCTGCTAAGCTAACCGCCTTCACCACGTTCTCCGGCAACGAATTCCAGAGTTTAATTATGCGTTGGGTGAAGAAACATTTTCTCCGATTTGTTTTAAATTTACTACACTGTAGTTTCATCGCATGCCCCCTAGTCCTAGTATTTTTGGAAAGCGTGAACAGACGCTTCACATCCACCTGCTCCACTCCACTCATTATTTTATATACCTCTATCATGTCTCCCCTCAGTCATCTCTTCTCCAAGCTGAAAAGCCCTAGCCTCCTTAATCTTTCTTCATAGGGAAGTCGGCCCATCCCCGCTATCATTTTAGTCGCCCTTCGCTGCACCTTTTCCAATTCTACTATATCTTTCTTGAGATGCGGCGACCAGAATTGAACACAATACTCAAGGTGCGGTCGCACAATGGAGCGATACAACGGCATTATAACATCCTCACACCTGTTTTCCATACCTTTCCTAATAATACCCAACATTCTTTTCGCTTTCCTAGCCGCAGCAGCTCACTGAGCAGAAGGTTTCAGTGTATTATCGACGATGACACCCAGATCCCTTTCTTGTAGGACTAGGGGGCACACAATGAAGCTACAAAGTAGTAAATTTAAAATGAATCAGAGAAAATATTTCTTCACTCAATTTGTAATTAAACTCTGGAATTCATTGTCAGAGAATGTGTTGAAAGTATTTAGCCAAAATTTCTAAGCAGTTTATGGAATCTGCCGAGTGTTGGTCCACATGGCTAAATTTAGTCATGGGCAGTTGCGCCAAGTAAAACCTGGTATAAATGCCGACACCTAAATTAGGTGTGGACCGAGTATATTCTATAACAATGAATATAGATTTTAGAAATGCCCACAACCTGCCCATTCCATGCCCTTGGCTTTGCCTCCTTTTCATATGCGACTTAGAATTTACGCGCAGCACGTTATAGAATATGCTTAGACAGTTCTGCTTGTAAGTTCTAATTGTCAATTAGTGTCTATAATTGCTTGTTAATTTGGCAGTTATCAACACTGGCTTGTTAACCAATTAGGTTATGCACATTGTAATGGAATATGCTTTGATTTCCACGCAGAAATCTCAGCGCGATATATAGAATCTGAGGGTAAGCATGCACATATTTGCCATGTACCACAGGATGCCTGAGCTCCAATTTAAAGGGACACCTCCAAACTATCTTTATATATATATTTATCAAACTCCTTTTGTTAAGTTGGAATATTTTCTATAGAGTTTGTATTCTCCTATAGCAGTTAGAGTCTCATCCTGTGGTATGCCATTTTAAGATGCATTATTGTCTTTTAAACTTAGTACTAATTCAGTATAAGATAAAATTCAGCAGCAAAGATCCGACTACACGAGCACATCTTAAGTAGCAGATAATTGGCCTTTGATGACGACGTTGGCGGGGACATGCAAAGCTACAGCATTACTAGCAAATAGAAGAATACTGCTGCTGAGACACAGTTGGCGAGTACCTGCACCGGGATCTGAGTTTCTCCATCCCTGCACCTTACAAGGGCATTGTGCCAGTTGGGGGAAGCATTGGACCAGACTGGAAGAGTAACAGCAGTTGCTATGTTCTTTTTCATCATGCTGCTGTTATTGTTTTGTTAATTCTACAAACAGAAGTGGCATCCCAGTGGGTGGAGATAGAAGGAGGTTAAATGTGATGAGGTGTAAAATTTATGTGACACTCGCACATGCAAATTCACCTTAAAAAAACAGAATATTTTTATTTTCTATACTCGGCCATATTAGTGACTCTTGCCTACATCAGGCCTTGGGAAGGGGAGTTGCCCTCAGACCTCCAGTAAAGAAGTAGGATGCCCCCTCAATTGAAACTCTGAGGAGGGATGCCCATGGTCTTGTTGCAGGCAAGAGTCATTAATTAGCTGTGTGTAAAAAGAAGTTTGCCCACCTCTGTAAATAGCTATGTACTTATATCTCTCTAATATGTGCATAACATTTAGTCAAGTTAAAACATTGCACAAGAATTCAGAGTTTAAATAAGAAAGCTTGTGTTAACAATGCTCTATTCATGGAAGAATGTTCTTCGTGCTCTTAAATTTAAACTTTTTCCTAAACCACTACCTGCATATTTTTCCCTCAGTTTTCATGTTGTAGCTTAGCCTCTCATTTGCAAGCACATTGATCCTAAACAGATTAAGAAAACTGTATTTAACTACCAAGGCCTTTAGGTAAACTCATTTTTGAAATTACATCAACATTCTCTATAGAAATGTAATGCCTGTTCTCTTTTACCACTCTTGTTCTGCTTGCTTCCCTCAAATCCCTCATTCTGCTGACCTCTTTGATTTTGTACATTGGCCATTGTCAGCTTTGTACCTGTTCCTCTGCTCCACCAACCTGGTCCTCCTCCTCGTCTATCTCAGACGCTATTTTTTATAGGATTCTGAGTAGGGATGATGCGGATGGGGCCAGGCTAGGGTGTGGGTGAAGCTCTGTCCCTTCCTTATCGTTCCCTTTTTTCCTTTCTTTTTTTTCTTCAACTTTATATTATCTTAGGTGCAATTTTCAAATAGCCCACACAAGTACAGAATATAAGAGAGTAATTATGTGACTATTCACTTAGGTTGGAAAGCCAAGTCGATGCCTATTGTGAATTCCATCTAAGACGCACACATACGCACATCACCATATGGTTGAACAAATGTCATTTTGTGGCAGTACACAGAGTAGACCAAAACATAAATGAGAGGAAAAAGAATATGTTGCCAGTACTCCAGGAAAGGAGACAATCAATCATTGACAAAAACCACAGAGTTAAAATTGTGTAAGAAAAGAAGTTGTATAAAAGAACTTTAAATATTTGCCCATAAATTTATAACTGACTGCCACTGACCAAATTTTTTATTTTATTTTATTTATTGCATTTGTATCCCACATTTTCCCACCTATTTGCGGGTTCAGTGTGGCTTACAATACATTGTGAATGATGGAAGTACAATTTGTTACAATACGATTATGGGTTACATTGTGAGGGTTTAGGGTAGACAGTCAGTTCATAATATCATTTGGGGATATAGCAATAGAATGTAGCAATGGGGAATGATAGGACGATAGAACAATAGCCAGAGAACGTTAGGGTGTCACAGTTTTATCTCTATGTAAATTATTAAGTGTGGTGAAAGTATGAGAAGAGAAATTTAGGAGAAGTGTATTGGTGTATTTCTATTGATGTGTATGGACTTCATGTGTTTTGAGCCTTGCCGTAGATTTTCTCAAAGAGATGAGTTTTCAATAGTTTGCGGAAGTTGGTTAGTTCGTAGATCGTTTTCAGGTTGCGTGGTAATGTATTCCAGAATTGCGTGCTTATATAAGAGAAGGTTGAGGCGTGCATTACTTTGTATTTTATGCCTTTGCACTTAGGGAAGTGGAGATTGAGGAAAGTTCGGGATGATCTTTTAGTATTTCTGGGTGGCAGGTCTATTAACTCAGACATGTATGCAGGGGCTTCACCGTGAATGATTTTGTGCACTAAGGTGCATACTTTAAAGGTGATACGTTCCTTGAGTGGGAGCCAGTGTAATTTGTCACGCAAAGGTTTTGCACTTTCGTATTTTGGTTTTCCGAAAATGAGTCTGGCTGCTGTGTTCTGGGCTGTTTGAAGTTTCCTCAGTATTTGTTCTTTGCAGCCTGCGTATAGCGAGTTGCAGTAGTCTAGATGACTGAGTACAAGTGATTGCACTAGGCTGCGGAAGACAGATCTCGGAAAGAATGGTTTAATTCTTTTCAGTTTCCACATGGAGTAGAACATCTTTTTGGTTGTGTTGTTCGCGTGAGTTTCAAGTGTCAGGTGGCGGTCAATGGTGACTCCTAGGATTTTTAGAGTTTCTGAGATTGGCAGATTTAGTTTAGGTGTGTTAATAGCGGTAAATTTTTTCATGTTGTATTGGGAGGTAAGTATGAGGCATTGAGTTTTTTCTGCATTCAGTTTCAGTCGGAATGCATCTGCCCAGGTGTTCATGATGTGTAGACTTTGGTTGATTTCGTTGGAGATTTCATTAATGTCTTGTTTGAAAGGAATATATATCGTTACATCATCAGCATATATGTATGGGTTAAGGTTGTTGTTTGATAGAAGTTTTGCCAAGGGGATCATCATTAGGTTGAAAATAGTTGGCAAGAGGGGGGATCCCTGTGGCACTCCACATTCAGGTGTCCATGCAGCAGACGTATTTGAATTTGATGTGACCTGATATGATCGTAAGGTTAGGAACCCCTTGAACCAGTTTAGGACATTGCCTCCAATGCCAAAGTATTCAAGTATGTGTAATAGGATTCCATGGTCAACCATATCAAAGGCACTTGACATGTCGAATTGTAAGAGGAGTATGTTGGTGCCGGTTGCTATCATTTGTTTAAATTTGGTCATGAGGGTAATTAGTACTGTTTCTGTGCTGTGATTTGACCGGAATCCTGATTGGGCGTCGTGCAGCACTGAGAACTTGTTGAGGTAGTTTGTGAGTTGTTTTGTAACCATCCCTTCGGTTATTTTGGTTATTAGTGGTATTGATGCTACTGGTCTATAGTTAGTTATTTCGCTTGCGTGTTTCTTTGTGTCTTTGGGTATTGGGGTGAGTAAGATCTTTCCTTTCTCCTTTGGAAAAAGTCCATTTTGTAGCATGAAATTCACGTGGTTCGTTAGGTCTGTTATGAATTGTTGAGGAGCTAATTTCATGAGGTTGTTTGGGCAGATATCTAGTTTGCATTGGGATTTGGTGAATCTTTTAAGCGTTTTAGAGATGAGGTCCTCTGACAGTGATTCGAATTCAGCCCAGATCCTGTCTGCTGGATATATTCCGTCTTCTGGGTCTAGACAGTTTAGGAATGTGGAGTATTCGATTGGGCTGGTGGGTATTTTAAATCGTAGTTGTATAATTTTTTCCTTGAAGTATTTCGCAAGGTTGTCGACCCCTGGTGTATCCTTGCTGTTATTTGTAAGTGGTGTGGTGTCCAGTAGTTTATTTACAAGGTTGAAGAGTTTGTGTGTGTCTTTATAGTTTGGTCCAATTATTGTTTTGTAGTGAAGTCTTTTAGTCTGTTTTATGGTGTATTTGTATTTCCTCCATAATGATTTCCAGAGATTCAGTGTGTGTTCATCTTTCTTTTTGTTCCATGCGCGTTCTAGTTTTCTGACTTGTGTTTTAAGTTCTTTCAGCTCTTCAGTAAACCATGCATTTGATTTTTTCCTGTGTGATGTTCTGGTTTGGATTGGGGCAATTGAGTCTAATGTAGTCTTACATATGTCATCCCATTCTTGGAGGAATTGTACGGTGTCTGTGTTTATTGACCATTCGTTTTGGTAGACCTGTTGCCAGAATGTTGTGGGGTCTATTTTTCCTCTCGTGGTGTAAGTAGTTTGTTCATGTTTGTTAACTGCGTTTCTGTGTATTTTTCGCCAGTGGACGGAGACGTATGCTTTGTAGTGGTCTGTCCATGGTGTGGGAGTCCATCTTGAATCTGTAAGTAGGACAGTTGAGTCTGGATCGAATTTGTGTGTAATGATGTCTAGTGTGTGTCCTTTTTCGTGTGTTGGTTGAGTGTTAGGTGCGTGTAAATCCCAGAGTTTTAAGAATTCTTTGCATTCTTGTGTGCCTGTTGAAGTGTCGTCTTCGAGGTGTAGGTTGATGTCTCCTATTATGAGGATGTTTGAGGCAGAGACGCATGTGTTTGAGATGAAGTCCATGAGTTGCGTTTGGGAGTCTTTCCATTTTCCTGGTGGCCTGTAGAATAGGATTGTATTGAGGTGTCCTTGTAAGTTTGGATGAGTGATTCTTGTTGAGGCGATTTCGAGTTGTGGTGAGGTAGATTCGCCAGTGGTTGTGATGTTGAACTCGGATTTGTAGATTATGGCTGTTCCGCCACCTCTTTTTCCATTTCTTGTCCAGTGGGTGATCTTGTATTCTGGTGGGCAGGTTCCTATGATGGCGGGGTCTGTAGGTGAATGGTGAAAATGAAAATGAAAAATGAAATGGTGAACTGTGTCCCCAAAGATATAATCATTGCACACAAACTTATTAATATTATACCATCATACAAAAGTGCTTTTTAGTGAATGCTCTTCACAAGTCATGAATAATATAATGAAAAAGAAGTGTTTTACTTATCATCATCAGGTTTCTGGGTCCTGACATGGACCATGATTTACAACTTCCTTTGTCAAGGAACTCAAACGGAAAATCTTTATTGAAAATGCCTTTGTGCCAGCCCCTCATTGAGTGGAGGAGTGGCCTAGTGATTAGGGTGGTGGACTTTGGTCCTGGGGAACTGAGGAACTGAGTTCGATTCCCACCTCAGGCACAGGCAGCTCCTTATGACTCTGGGCAAGTCACTTAACCCTCCATTGCCCCATGTAAGCTGCATTGAGCCTGCCATGAGTGGGAAAGCACAGGGTGCAAATGTAACAAAAAAAAATTCTCTTAACTGATGAGAAATCTCAAAGAGGGAAGGCCAATGCCACTTTCATCAATCCATCTTTGTCCTGCCCAATTCATTTTTTATTTCCAGATCAGAATTCATTGTATATTTTCAGATCATTTGAAGATCACCTGTTTAGCTTGATGAAAGGAGTGGTCAAACTGGGGAGGGGGGGCAGTCACATTATTCCACCTCATTGTACACCTCTGAATCATGTCAAGAGCACATGTTTGGCTTCTCTGACGACAAGCAGGCCTATATAATTCTCACATGTGGGTAGCACGATCTGCATCGCCCAGTATGGAGCTTGTAACAAGCTTTTGAGCGTGAGTTGCACTCCACCACACATGCGAGAGCGTCCTCCCACCCGCCAGGAGAGCACAGGACCAACAATTCTATTTTTTCTACGAAGAGGAGAGGATGCAACTTTTCTCCGCTCCTCACAACTGCCTGTTCGGTTACCAGAACTTGGGGTTTTTTGTGCCTTCTGTGTTCTTTTATATGCCCTGTTTTCTTTCGGAGTGTATTTTTTTCCCTTCCCTTACGGTTTTAGCTTATTTTTGCCCTTTTATAAATTTTCTTTACAGTACTCTGTAGGCCATTTTTAGGCCTCAGCCCTGGCCGGATTTTTCCCTTATTTTTCTCTGGTGCTTTGCCCCTTTTTCGGCACCATCGTGCCTTTTGATTTAGCCAGGCTGTTTTTCCTTCCATGTCATCAAAGGTTCCCAGTGGCTTTAAGTGCTGTAGCCAGCGCAATAGGACTATCTCTGGCAAAGACAGCCATTCTTGGTGTCTCCAGTGTTTCAGGCCTGAACATACCCCTTGTAACTGTGTTCATTGTCTTCATATGAAGAAAAGAACATAGTTAGCCAAGAGGCTCAGAGTGAGAAAATTTTTGATAACAGGTCCGAAGCCTCGATATCGGTGTCAGCATCAGCAACGGGCATTGTATCTGCATCGGATGCATCAGTCCATATGGCTGCCAGACCCTTAGACACTGGGAGTGATCATGCATCAAATGGGTCTCCTCCTGCCTCGACGCTGGCTGCTATGTCTCCCTTGCCAGTCATGTTCAAGCCTCTATGTGACACTCCTGGCACATCTCCATGTGAAGATTACCCAGTGGACCCTAGCTTTCCAGTGGTGTCATGCCACAGGGAACCTGGAGGATGTCATCCAACTGTCCCCGGAGCTGGTTCACTTTGGTGGATGATTTGATCTAATTTGACTCTGGGACTCCCATTCCAAATGCCTTAGCCCCAGAAGGTGCTGACTACGGATGCATCCCACCTGGGGTGTGGAGCTCATTTAGACGGGCTTCATACTCATGGTGTTTGCTCAGCTCTGGAGACAGATCTCCATATCAACCTTCTGGAGCTACGGGCGATCTGGAACGCTCTAAAGACTTTCAGACATCAGCTGATCAACCAAATTGTACTCATTCAAGTGGATAATCAGGTTACAATGTACTATACCAACAAGCAGGGTGCACCGGTTAACACCCTCTGTGTTAGGAAGTCATCCGGATGTGGCATTGGGCAGTCCACAATGGAATGCTCCTCAGGGCCACTTATCTGGTGAGCAAATCCAACAGCCTGGCCGATAGACCGAGCAGGGTCATACAACCATATGAGTGGTCTCTCAACATGGGCATTGTCCACAAGATCTTCTGAATGTGGGGCACCCCTTAAATTAATCTCTTTGCCATTTGAATCAATTATAGAGTCCCTCAGTTCTGTTCCAGGCATCAAGCCCATGACAGACTAGCATTGGATGCCTTCCTCCTTCATTGGGTGAACGGTCATCTGTATGCATAGCCTCCCATACCTCTTGTGGGGAAGACTTTGCTGAAACTCAAGCAAGTCCACGGGACCATGATTCTGATCACTCCTTATTGGCCCTGACAGATCTGGTTCCCTCTTTTTCTGGAGTTATCCTCCAAAGAACCGTGGAGATAAGAGTGTTTTCCAACCCTCATCTGGCAGAATGAGGGGTCTCTTCTTCATCTTAACTTCCAGTCTCTGGTCCTCGCAGCCTGGATGTTGAGAGCTTAGAATTTTCTTCCTTGCATCTTCCGAAGGGTGTCTCCAGAGTCTTGCTGGCTTCCAGAAAAGATTCCACTAAGAGATGTTATTCTTTCAAATGGAGGAGATTTGCCATCTGGTGTGAGGGCAAGGCCCTTAGATCCTGTTTCCTGTCCTACAGTTACCTTGCTTGAATACCTCCTACACCTATCTGAGTCTGGCCTCAAGACCAGTGAAGACCAACTCAGTGAGGGTTCACCTCAGTGTAATTAGTGCTTATTATCTTCATGTAGAGGGTGAGCCCATCTCTGGACTGCCTCTTGTTCTCTTCATGAGAGGTTTGCTGTTGACAAAGCCCCCTATCAAAACTTCCCATGTGTCGTGGGACCTCAACATTGTTCTGACTTGGCCTTCGGTCCACATATTCACATCTCATTACTGCCTTGTGCAGGATTCCCGATGCATCAGTAGGTTTGGCCAGACAGTACTGCAGAATTTGTCCACATCACAATGGGCATAGATATATTTTCAATATAATAAACTTCTATAAGCTTTAATAGAAGTTTGAAATCATTGTTGATATTGATAGGGAACAACTTACAGGTGATATGGCAAAATTTATAAATAACAATTCCTGTGCTTCTATCTCTTGCTGATATGCAACGTGAGAGGATCATACTCCTTGCATTTTTCATGTAGTTGTAAAAATAAAACCAGAATGGCACTCAAACTAACTACTGTATTTGTGTTTTATTGCACTATGAAACTTAATAAACATAGACCATACGCCATTTAAGTTCAGGCAGGTTTGCCACTTGAAACGTTGTCTTTCTTCCCATCTGTGAATAAATAATCATAAAAGATTTTAAGCCCTATTTTGAAGACAGTAATGGACCTCACTCCTAAGCCAGGGTATGTGAAGTATGAACTCAGTCTTTTAAATTTA
This sequence comes from Microcaecilia unicolor, assembly GCF_901765095.1. NCBI lineage: Eukaryota > Metazoa > Chordata > Amphibia > Gymnophiona > Siphonopidae > Microcaecilia > Microcaecilia unicolor. The sequence goes on from NC_044031.1 coordinate 549,604,414, forward strand.
CTGCTAACTCTTGCCATAGCACTTGAGTTATGCTAAAGAGTGCTTCCTTATATAGCATGCTTAGGCAACTTATCCCGGTGTGCTTGAAAAATCTTTTTTAATGAAGACCATGGCACCCAATACAATGGGAAATATTTCTGTCTTTCTGCCACATTTTCTCAATCTTTGACAGCTTTTCTTGGTATATAAGAATCTTCTCCCTCTCCACCCAATTCACAGACTGACAACTCTGTGATCAATGCTGTCCTAGTGTTTTATTTCTTCTACCTCTGTGTCCAATTTCCTTTCATTCAGCTTTTTGTCCGTGAGAATGGGAATGTCCCATGTGATCATAACCTCTCAATTATTCTTAATTCTCTTAGGGTCATGATCTCAGTACTTTTCCAGTACAGCAGTGTTATAATGTTTACAGAGTTTCCAATGGATGAGATGCACTATTTACCTTTCTGTATGGAACTTTTATGCCATCAGAATTTTGCAGCCAGTTACAAGATGAATAATCATTTCCAATTCATTCTTACAGAATCTACAAATATATGTTATATCATTTTTTTCTTTGATTGCTATGAACCATTGCATCTGTAATCTGCTGTTCTGGGTGCAGCTATCAGTCATTTATCCTTAGGTTTCAGCTCACCTCTCCCTAACCATTTATTCATGTATCTGGTTTTGAATGGTTCCTGGAGTAACACTTTCAGGCTCATTTTCGAAAGAGAAGGAAGCCCATCTTTCGACACAAATCGGAAGATGGGCGTCCTTCTCCCAGGGTCATCCAAATCGGTATATTCGAAAGCCGATTTTGGACGTCCCCAACTGCTTTCTGTCACAGGGATGGCCAAAGTTCAAGGGGGCGTATTGGAGGCATAGCAAAGGCGGGACTTGGGCGTGCCTAACACATGGACGTCCTCGACCCATAATGGAAAAACAAGGGCGTCCCTGACGAGCACTTGGACGACTTTACCTGGTCCTGTTTTTCCTACGACCGAGGCACAAAAAGGTGGCCGAACTGAACAGACCACCACCGGAGAGAATCGGGGATGACATCCCCTTACTCCTCCAGTGGTCTCTAACCCCCTCCCACACTCAAAAAACATCTTTCAAAATATTTTTTGCCATCCTCTATGCCAGCCTTAGATGTCATACTCAGGTCCATCACAGCAGTATGCAGGTCCCTGGAGCAGTTTTAGTGGGTGCAGTGCACTTCAGACAGGCGGACCCAGGCCCATCCCTCCCTACCTGTTACGTTTGTGGAGGAAACAGCGAGCCCTCCAAAACCCACCACAAACCCACTATACCCACATCTAGGTGCCCCCCTTCACCCATAAGGGCTGTAGTAGTGGTGTACAGTTGGGGGTTGTAGGTTTTAGGGGGGGTTTGGAGGGCTCAGCAGAAAAGGTCTTGCATTTGTTCGTTTCTGAGATGGGTGTCCTTGGTTTCCATTATCGCCAAATATCAGAAACGACCAAGTCTAGGGACGACCAAAATGTCAAGATTTGGGCGTCCCCAACCGTATTATCGAAACGAAAGATGGACATCCATCTTGTTTCGATAATTCGGGTTTCCCTGCCCCTCCATCGGGACATTTTGCGAGGATGTCCTCAACAAAACTTGGGCGTCCCTTTCGATTATGCCCCTCTTTGTATTTCTCACTGTATTTGTGCTTTTGCCACTTGTTTATCCTCATTTGCTGATTTAATTCTTTGAAGTGTTTCTTCTCTTCTTTCACAAATTTTGCTGCTTCCTTCCCTGTGGGGATTATTTTCGAAAGAGAAAACATTAAAAAGTGGCATGAAGCATCATTTGGATGTTTTGCTTGCCAAAATGTTCAAACTGTTATTTTCAAAACCTATTTTGCAGACATTTATCTATGTATTTCATCTGCACTGTGTCCAAGTCACAAGGGAAGGGAAATGGGACTTGATATACCGCCTTTCTGAGGTTTTTGCAACTACCATTCAAAACAGTTTACATATATTCAGGTGCTTATTTTGTACCAGGGGCAATAGAGGGTTAAGTGACTTGCCCAGAGTCACAAGGAACTGCACTGGGAATCAAACTCAGTTCCCCAGGATCAAGGTCCACTGCACTAACCACTAGGCTACTCCTCCACTCCAGGTGGTCGTACATCATTTTCAAGGCTTTTGGTAATGCGTTCCACAGTTGTGTGCTTATGTAGGAAAAACTAGATGCGTAAGTTGTTTTGTATTTAAGTCCTTTGCAGCTTGGGTAGTGCAGATTTAGATAAGATCATGTTGATTTGGATATATTTCTAATGGGTAAGTCGATCAAGTCTGTCATGTAACTTGGGGCTTCTCCGTAGATGATTTTGTGAACCATGGTGCAGATTTTGAAGGTGATGCGTTCTTTGATTGGGAGCCAGTGTAGTTTTTCGCGGAGGGGTTTTGCACTTTCAAATCACGTTTTACCAAATATAAGCCTAGCTGCCGTGTTTTGAGCGGTCTGAAGGTTCTTTAAGGTTTGTTTTTTACATCCCGCATAAATTCCATTGTAGTAATCTAAGTGGCTTAGTACCATTGATTGTATCAGGTTGTGAAATGTTTCCCTCGGGAAGAATTGCTTCACGCGTTTGAGTTTCCACATTGAGTAGAACATTTTCTTTGTTGTGGATGCCACTTGGCTCTCTAGTGTTAAGTAACAGTCCATTGTAATGCTGACAGTTTTCAAACTGTCTGAGATAGGAAGGGTGTGATCTGGGGTGTTGATACTTGTGGGGATGTCTGCGCTGTGTTGGGATGAGAGGATGAGACAATGAGTTTTTTTCTTTATTGAGTTTTAGTTGAAATCCATTTGCCCATGAATCCATGATGTTCAGGCCGAGCTTGATTTTGTTGGTGATTTCTGTCAGTTTGGTTTTATAAGGAATGTATATTGTGACATCGTCTGCATATATGAAAGGGTTAAGGCCATGGTTGGATAAGGACTTGGCAAGTGGGGTCATCATTAAGTTGAATAGGATTAGTGATAGCGGTGATCCTTGTGGTACTCCACAGTCTGCTTTCCACAGTGATGATATGTTTGAATTTGATTTTACTTGATATGTTCTTGGCAGATGAAATTTAATGTGGACTAATGCAAGTGATGCACATTGGAAAGAATAATCTGAATCATAGTTATCTGATGCTAGGGTCCACCTTGGGGGTCAGCGCTCAAGAAAAAGATCTGTGTGTTCTTTTATATAATACACTGAAATCTTCTGTGAAGTGTGCGGCAGTGTCCAAAAAAGCAAACAGGATGCTAGGAATTATTAGGAAAGGGATGGTGAATAAGACCGAAAATACTATAATGCCTTTGTATCGCTCCATGGTGTGCCCGCACCTTGAGTATTGCATTCAGTTCTGGTCGCCATATCTCAAAAAAGATATAGCAGAATTAGAAAAGGTTCAAAGAAGAGTGACCAAAATGATAAAGGGGGAATGGAACTCTTCTCGTATGAAGAAAGGCTAAAGAGCACTCTTCAGCTTGGAAAAGAGATGATTGTACTTTGGGAACAAATAAAAAATCGATTTACTTCTACTCGTTCTATACCACTCAGGATTTTGTAGACCTCAAAGACTAGGGGACACTCGAGACAGTTACATGGAAATACTTTTAAAACAAATAGGAAGAAATATATTTTCACTCAACGAATAGTTAAGCTCTGGAACTCTTTACCAGAGAATGTGCTAACAGCGGCTAGTGTATCTGGGTTTAAAAAAGGTTTGGACAAATTCCTGGAGGAAAAGTCCATAGTCTGCTATTGAGACAGACATGGGAAGCAACTGCTTGCCCTGGGATTTGTATTATGGAGTGTTGCCACTATTTGGGTTTCTGCCAGGTACTTGTGACCTGGCTTGGCCACTGTTTGAAAGCAGGATACTGGGCTAGATGGACCACTGGTCTGACCTAGTATGGCTACTGTTATGTTCTCATTATTTGTGGTGATCTCGATTCTTTTAGGTACCCGTCTGTCAAGGACACCTCAGTTTGCAATGATTTTATTTTTCCTTCCATGTGTTTTTCCCTGCATCCTTGTCAGTATAATTCTTCTTGTAATAAATTTTAGCTGCATGGTATTGCATTTGATTAACTTTATTCAAGTTATGTTCTTATTCATTCTTTTTATCATACTGTTTACTGTAGGTGTTGTATTCAACTTAGGTCATTTTTCCTCTCCTGGAACCCAACATATTTTTTCCAAATAGGCAAGGAGCTCAGCCCAGGCCCACCCAATCTCAGCTTAGGCCCACCCAGTTTTCCCTGCTCCTCCAATCAGTGCACAGCCAGCCTTTAGCCCTGCAGCGAACAGGAAAGAGCAGCTCTTGTCTCTCCTTCCAGCATCGCGGCACCAGCCACCAGGTATCCCCCCCCCCCCCCCCGAGCCTTCCAATCCCCTGATCCGCCGATAGCATCAGTGAGAAAGCAGTACACATGCTGCTTTAGACCTGCCCGAGAAGCCTTTCTTTCTCCTTCAACTTCCTGTTCCCGTGTAGGAGAGAGAAGGGCTTCCAGGCAGGGACAGGTCTAAAGCAGTGTTTGTACTGCTTTTATTAACCACCATATATTAACTGTTATTCTGAAAGGGGTCACTGAGCACGGCTGTGAAAAGGTCAGGTAAACAAACAGCCACTGTGCTGTTTCGAGGGTCTGAGCCACTTGTTTAAGAGCAGCTGGGTAAAAGAATAGTTTTTGCACTGTTTGCAGTTGAAATCGGTAACCGGAGCAAAAGCAAAAACGAAACTGAAGCCTGTGGCTCTCCAAAGCCTTCAGAAAAATACTTTCAAGCAATTAGCACCCTCTTGACATGTGAAGCTAAATATTAGGATGGTGCATTCAGTTAATCTTACTCTTTCCTAATGGGCTTGGGTCCTAGGTAGGTGCAGAGTTCGTTTCATGTTAGTCTTTTTTTCCCTAATGCAGCATAATTGTATGTGAACTGTAGAATTTGCATATATTTAGCATTTATTTGCCTTTGCGAGAAAGTTCACAGTGGTTCACTGCTTAATTGCCCTTTTCCATGGATGGATTCCACTGTTCCACAGTGCAGCAAGTGCCTGGAATCACCCAAAATGTCTTTTCCCACCCGCAGAGGAGGACTTTATATTTCTTTACAGAGAAATAATACTTAATTTTCAGTCCTAATAAGAGCTGGGAGTCAGACAGGGGCAGATGGTTGGATGGAAGGGGCAGAGATAGAGGGCAGATGTGCATGGAAAGGGCAGGGAGAGAGGGCAGACATTGGATGGAGGGGACAGCACAGAGGGCAGACACTGGATGGCAGAGAGAAAATGAAAACAGATGCTGGATGGAAGGAAGACAGTGAAAAGAAGATGAGGAAAGCAGAAACCAGAGACAACAAACTGTAAATAAAATATATATTTTTTATTTTTTTGCTTTAGGATAAAGTAGTATTGTAGCTGTGTTAATAAATGTTTATAATAGAACATGTAAATAAGGTAATCTTTTTAATGTACTAATTTTAATACATTTTGACAAACTTTCGGAGAACAAAGCCCCCTTCCTCAGGTCAGGATAGGATACTGTAACAGCACTATACTGTATTGACCTGAGGAAGAAGGTTTTGGCCTCTGACAGCTAAATGTATTAGTCTAATAAAATGGTATTATTTTATTTTCTATATTTGTTTTATTTCTATTTGTTAATTTGTAAAGTGGTGATTGGTATTTGTTTTTTTCAAATTTACATCTGCTGTCTTTATATATTGCACAGTACTAGGGGACATTTTCTGTTTCTGTGGTGTTGCATTGTATGCAGAGTCTGGCATCTTGGGGGTTCAGTTTAATTTTTGTCTAAATAGAAAGTTTATGATTACTTATTTTATAGTGGATTAGGGTGTATTTGTGTTTGTGAAAAAGACATGGCTTTCAGTTGGCATTGACTGTGCTATTCTGTACTATTCTGTCTGGCTTCGTTTCACAATAGGTGAATTGATGTTCTAGTGCTTACTGTAGTGTTTAAGATGCTTTCCTTTTCCTTGTGTGACTCATAGAAATGACTGCTTATGGTATGGTAGAATTGCTGTATAGGTCCTGAGTGTTTTGTATTCTCGGTATGGAGGTTTTAAGGTTTGCAACATAGGTTCCGAATATGTATGTGGTTTATGTTGCTGTAGGACAGCTGTTGGGCAGACTGTTTATTAAAAATTATTTAGGATCCCCCCAAAAAACTACTCACACCTATATATACATAGTGCCCACCCATATTAGCTCTGGGCCCACCCAAAATGTCAGGTCTGGCTACGCCACTGCATATTAGATTATCCTTCATTTATCTCACTGTCTTGCAGTTCTGGATCTCCTTTCTCCATCACCATCTCAATCTTTGTTTCAGTTCTCTGTTCTGAGCCTCCTCCTCTCTTATCATCAACCTTTCTCCTGATGTTCCTTTCTAGATCCTTGCTTTCTCTCTGGATCCCCTCTTTCCTGTGCATCAGCCTTTCTTCTGATGTTTCTTTTCACACTCTTTTTTTTTTCTCACTGAAACAGCATTAATTCCGTGTTCTCTTCTGTGGCTCCTGGTTTGTTTGGTTTTTTTCAGTATATATCTTTCTTCTGATGCTCCTACTTCCTTTCTGTCTTCATTTCTTTTTCTACAGAAGTCTTTAATTGTATTAAGATGTCATTACTCATGTACTTCTGTTCTTTGATCTTTAAAATGAAGGATCTTAAATTTGTATCAGTTGCTTTTTGCAATTTTTTCTGTGGCAGCATTTCTCTTTCCTCCAGTTATGGCAAATTCTATTGATACACGCTTGTGGTAATGTGTGCAAGTGACACTGAAACAATGTGACTAACACAATAAACCTAATCCTAAAACCCATAAACTTCACATGATCAATATAATAGAATACCCTTAAGGAGGAAAGGCCTCAGTGGCACCACATATCCCAATAACAGGTGTCACAATAATCCCACCATCATTGGCCAAAACCCTCCCATACGACATACACCATTATTCTCTACTATAATTGATTCGTATACTTCTCAGCTATTTTTTAAGTATCTAAATTGCAAATACTTATCTCTAAAAGTCTTAAAGGCTCTATGGATTTGTCTGTTTCGTCTCCAGTGGCTTCCTCAAGAGCCTACTCTTAAAGATATCATAAATTATTGCCACATTACTCTCTTTCCTCCTTAAGGTTATTCTATTATCTTGATCATGTGAAGTTTATGGGCCTTTAAAGATACAGCTAGCTAATAATTCAGAGGCAAACAAAAAGATTTATTCATGTAGTCAAAGGTCAAAATATAAAGTCACCTGTTTTTCACAGACTTCTAGCTCACAGTTACCCATCTAAAGAGGGTCTAGTCTCCTGCCAGCCACCAAACGATTACTCCATTTTGAAAAAGGTACAAACTTGATCTTGCCCTACCTTGTAGTAGGCGCAGCTGCAAACCCCCTTTGCAGTTCTCTCCTCTCTCTAGTAAGGTATAAACTTTTCTTCCTGCCCTGTAGGATACCAGCTGCAGCCTCTCACTGGAATCCTGGGGTCAGCCCTGGAGGCTCCTCCTCCTCCTCCTCACACCTGGCACCTTTAAGCTGCTCTCAGGTTTTCTCTCCACTGACTAAACTAAACCCTCCCTGCTGAGCTAGGCCTCTTATTTTGCCCTGTGAGGGAGTATGCTTAAGGGAAATTGGTGGTTTCCTGTGCAGTCCATCACAACTCTCATGAATTAAATACAGGGTTTGTAGCACAAAGGTAACAGAATTTTATATTCTCTTTATCTCCAAGAGTCCATTTAAGTGTACTTAATCTGCTTAATTTTTTCATTAGCTTCTATGGTTTATCTCGCACTGTAGTGGGTCCATGAACAAGTCAACCATAGTCTTTATCTGCAACAGCAGTGTTATCTTTTTCTCCAGTGTCTGCTCTTTCACTACCACCATCTCTAATCATAGTGTGTAAGCTGTGGATGGGTACCTTTTTATTCTGGGCATCATGCAGCCAGTATTTATTCTTCCTTTTCTTTCTAACCAGTTTTGCCTTGCTGATATTTGGTGTAGATCTTCATCTTGGGGTCACCACATGAAGGTACTCAGCAAGACTTGAGGAGAAAACTTTGGGGTCCTTTTATCGAGCTGCGAGAAAAAGGGCCCTGCGCTAGCGGCAGGGGCCAATTTTCCCACACTCCAGGGCCCTTTTTACCACAGTGGGTAAAAAGCCCCCAGTACACATGGCCACGCGGTAGGAGAACTCTTATCGCATGGCCATGTGGCAGGGAGCTCTTACCGCCACCCACTGAGGTGGCGATAAGGGCTTCTGAGCTAACCCAGCGGTAACCAGGCAGCGCGCGGCGATGCCCAATGACCGCTGAGTTATCGCCGCACAAGTTGTTCCCGGGCGTTTTCTTTTTTCCCCAGAATGGTGTGCGCTTGGGGTGGAACTACCGCTGGCAGTAATCCCAGAAGAGTGAAAAGTAAGCCCGCGTTGGCTTACCGCCACTTTGTAAAAGGACCCCTTTTTTCTCTCTTCCTTAAAGATGCATAGCAGTGCATTGGCTGTGGCTGTTGAATCTTATGTTGTGCTCCCTTTTGACCTCTTGTACAGATACCAGTGAATGTACATGGAAGTGATCATTTTCAGCACCTCTATTTATAAGTGATACCAACTAGCGAGCCTTCTTCAGAGTAGCCCTCACACTCTGGAATGCACTCCCTGAAAGGCCCCGCTTAACACAAGACTACTTCACACACACACACACACACACTGCATCAGGGCATGTTTAGCCACTGCTACCTTAGGTGAGATAACATTTAATCATCTCTCTGACCTCATGTGCAACTTTCTTTAAATTAGTCACCTTATTTTCTAACTCCTCTTACTCTCTTACCTATCTATATGTTCTCTCTTTGCTTATACCCTACACTGTCAATTAAAATGTTCTATTACATATTGTGTTGACATTGTAAGTAATATACTATGCTGTACTTTGCATTGTTATTTGAATATTTTTACTGGTGTAATTGTCTATTGCTTATGTTTGATTTATTCTTACTGTACACCATCTTGAGTGAAGTTTTTCAAAAAGGCGGTAAATAAATCCTAATAAATAAGTGCCAAGCACTATATGAGCAATTTTATAAGGTGGCATTTAGTTTTAGGTGCAAACAACATGCATATAAAGCGGTATTCTATTCATGTATATACATAAGTGGTTACTTAGATGCATACATGACCCTTTATAGAATACCTGCTAGCAGAAAAATGCATGCCATGATTTGACGGCATGTACTGTGCCAGTGATGGTGCACATGGGCGGAGTATGGGCAATGTGAGCAAGGACTGATGTAGATTATAGAATGTTATAATTTATGTGCATTATTGCAAAATGTAGGTGCTGATGTAAATGATTGCACCTTAAATGAATGCATAATATTTTGCAAAGAAAAGCAAGTCCCTGCTTTTCTTTTCTTTCTTTTTTTTTATAAAATAGGCATGTTTTTTTGCCACCTTACACAAGGAGTCTGTCTATAAAATTATCCTCCAAACATATAGGGCCCCATTTCAGAAAACCGACAGCAACTATATATAGAGAAGGCTCAAATTAAGGAGCAAAACCCCAGAAGGTGAAATTGTATATTTTGAACTCCAGAAGAAACCTAGGTGGCTAGGCACATCTATCCCCTCTCTCACTTGTTTCAGTGCCTGACCAAAATGAGCTCTCTCATGAAATTTATGCATGCCTCGGAGCTGGTACAAAAGTTGACATAGAAAATTTTGTTATATACTGCAGGAATATGTGCCAACTATAGAAGCTTGATCGTGTTTGATCTTATCTTCAGCTCCTTTCACCATTGATTCTTAATACTATTTGTTCATGATTGTAAGGCTTTCTTGGGTGGACCACCAAGCCATGTACACAGCTAACTAGGTATTATTCATCCTGAAAGAACTAAATGTTTAAGCCCTGTAGAAAGTCACTTGATATAAACTGTGAATTGTGCAATTGATTTTATCAAGTTTTAAGAATATATAATAATGTTTAAGCCTCCAGTCTTGTGTAAGCAATATACCACTCATACTGTATTTTAAACATTTTAATTTTTTACAAATACTTTTACTAAGGGTCAGTACATCTGGAGAATATTGTTGAAGATTTGTATAGTCGAGAATATAAACCAAAATATGTTTTGGAATTTTGTGCAATGCTGATTTTGGACGAGCAGAATACTTTCTATACCAGAGTTAATGACAACAGGTCTTTCTGTGCAGTAACCATTGCCAGTGGGTAGACAGCTGCTGAATATCTTGCCATCAATCTCATGCACATTGGCTTTCTTATTCTTTTGCTTTTAGAACCAGTGCCCTGAGGCAGAGGAATTGATCTTCAGCCATTTTGTAATCTGTAATGATACACAGGAGACCCTGCGGTTTGGCCAAGTGGATACTGACGAAAACGTTGTGCTGGCTAGTCTCCATAGTCACCAGTATTGCTGGCGCTCACATAAATCCCCACAGGTAACAGAACTGATGTTAAGGAATTATATTTTTTAGAAGTCTTTTTTGAAGTTTTCTTTGCACTTATTTTTTCAAATCTGTTTAAAAATTACATCAGGAGCCAGATGCTTTAGTCATGAGAGGTAAACAAACTGATATTTTTAGGTTTCATGTGAATCTGGTACTGAGCAACAGATAGTCAGTATATGGCTTTGTCAGAATACAAATTTCTTAATGCTTGTTTAATTAAAATCAGTATTTCTATATGCAATAAAAAGGGCATAACTTAAACAATTCCATTGTTCTTTAGATTCAGTAATGGACAACATAGAAACAATAAGACTAATTTAGAATCAGTGTGTGAAATGGTAAGTGAACACCTACAGGTAGATATTCAAAGAGGTTTAAGTGAGCCTACTCAATGGACCATTCCCACTGAACCATACAGTGCTGCTGAATATCCACTCTGATCACTGTGGGTACTGTACAGTTAGTGCCAGGGTGGTCTGTGGGCAGAGTCAGGAAGGAACTGGAAGTTATACCTACACCAGTGATATTCAATACTGGTGCTCGCAGAGCTAACTGGTCGATAGGAGCTCAGAAAAGGCTGTCCAATCTTTGCCAGGTTAGCTGTGAGGGTGCTAGAACTAAATACAGGCCGGCTTTCCCATAACTTCTATATCCCCACAGCTGACCCAGACATTCGGAGGCAATTCTGTAACTGGGCATCTGATGCAGGCAGTGAGCCTATTCTGTAAGAAAACGTATGCATGTAATTGTTCTTATAGAATATGAGCATAAGTCGGTACCAACACGCCTATATTTGCGCATGCCTACTTGTGCACTTTATCACATGACTTACAATATTCTGTAAGTTACGTGCAAAAGTGGGAGCCCTTCCTATGCTCTGCTCGTGCTGCTCCCCAGTGAACGCCCCCCTTGCGTTTACGCACTAAGGGAGTCTTTTACAAAGTGGCAGTAAGCCCACTGCAGGCTTACTGCTTGCCAAAATGGAAGTACCCCCAGTATGTGTCATTTCTGGCGCTACAAAAATGTTTAAATTTTTGTAGCACCAGTTTGTACCCAGCGGTAATCAGACAGTAACATGCACTGCCTGGTTACCGCCGGGTTAGCCCGGGAGCCCTTACCGCTACCTCAATGGATGTCGGTAAGTGCTTCCCTCCAAAATGGGCGTGCAGCAAGTGCTTCACTTGCTGCATGGCCATTTCTTTTTTTAAAAAAAGACCTGCCTTTTACCCGCTGAGGTAAAAGGGGGCCTTGGCGCTTGTCAAAAACACGTGCCAATGCCAGCGCAGGCCCCATTTTGCCACAGTTTTGTAAAAGGACCCCATAGGCATTTGTGCACATATGTTATAAAATACTTCTGAGCGCTTTGCTAGCATTTATGCACGTAAGTGTATATTCACCTGCGTATATGTTAGTATTCCATACATTTAGGTGTGCATATGACGCTTAAACTTAGGTGCCTGTTATAGAATTAGGGGGTCAATGCTCCAAAACTGCTGACTTATGCATACTGAATACTGGTGGCCTTGTTTTCTTTGCACAAATAATTGGCTGTTTAGAATTAGGTGCTTCAGTAACTGGGTAACAAGTGAGTCATCCTGCAGAGTAAATCTGCATGACTAAGTATGAGCATCCTGTCCTGCATAAAGGTCCAACAGGTTTTGAATTTAGTGTTCACCATAAAAGCTAGTGGGAACTCATCATTCCACAGTAAGAAAAATACATTTTTCAGAGATCCTACATAACAAGCACTTGAGGCCAAAAGGTTACAAGACCGTTTCTCACATTTGGGGCTCCAGATATCCATTGTAACCCAGTATAAAAGATTTTTCCTTATATGGAAAAATGCCCTCTAGTGGTAGTGCCAGGAGAATACCGGTAGGGGTAATGGAACCAATTTAGGATCCTGGTACAGCCCTAGATGGGCGCAGAGGAGTACTGATCCACTCATTACACTGGACCACCAGTGGTGACCCCAGGTAGTGAGGGTTCAACTTGGGTGGGGAGGCAGTGCTTATATCTAGATGTTGGGTTTAGACCTTTAGGGGTGGAGATGTCATCCTGAAGGAGGATCATAGACAAGGCTTTGAGTCAAGGGAATCAGCGGTCAGAGGATATCAGATATGTGTTAGGGAAATGTATTAGGAGGTGGGAATGCACCACCACAACACACTTGTGATTTATTAGTTGTTTATGTGTGCATGGGCCTGCACCATGTTATCTGCAGTAGCAGATAGTGCAGGTGCTTCCACACAGTATGTGGCACTGCATGTAGTGCGGTAAGTTTCTGCCTTGTGCAGTAAATGCAGGGCAGGCGCTAAACACGCCTGCTGCATTTACTGCACAGGCTTTGCACTTACCGTGCACTAGTTTTTGCAGCTAACATACTGTAAGTACAAAAATTACTTCTCTTTATTTATTTGTTTGTTTGTTACATTTGTATCCCACATTTTCCCACCTATTTGCAGGCTCAATGTGGCTTACATAGTACCGGAGAGGCGATTGCAGACTCCGGTGTAAACAAATACATAGTGAAGTTGTGGTAAGATAACGTTTATGTGGTATAGCCACATAAGGGAATCGTACTCGGAAGGGTTGTGGTATGTACATTTTATTTTGTTGCAGAGATCAGGCATTTATGTTGGATTGGTAGGGTATGCCTTTTTAAACAGGTAAGTTTTTAGTGTTCTCCAGAATTGTAGATGGTCGTACGTGGTTTTCAAGGCTTTTGGTAGTGTGTTCCACAGTTGTGTGCTTCTGTAGGGGTAGCTTGGGTAGTGCAGGTTTAGGTACGTTCGTGATGATTCAAATGTGTTTCTAGTTGGTAGGTCGATCAAGTCTGTCATGTATCCCGGGGCTTCACCGTAGATTATTTTGTGAACCATAGTGCAGATTTTCAAAGCAATGCGTTCTTTGATTGGGAGCCAGTGTAATTTTTCGCGGAGGGGTTTTGCACTTTCAAATCGCGTTTTCCCGAAGATGAGCCTGGCTACCGTGTTTTGAGCTGTCTGAAGTTTCTTTAAGATTTGTTGTTTGCATCCCGCATAAATTCTGAATGGCTTAGTACCATTGATTGTATTAGATTGCGAAATGTTTCCCTCGGGAAGAATTGTTTCACGCGCTTGAGTTTCCACATTGAGTGGAACATTTTCTTTGTTGTGGTTTTCACTTGGCTATGTAATGTTAGGTTGCGGTCCAATGTGACTCCAAGGTTTTTTAGGCTGTCTGAGATAGGGAGTGTGTATTCTGGTGTGTTGATGATTGTGGGGTTGTCTGTGCTGTGCTGTGTTGGAATGAGATGACAAGACAATGTGTTTTTTTTCTTTGTTGAGTTTTAGTTGAAATGCATTTGCCCAAGAGTCCATGATATTTAAGCTGGTCTTGATTATTTTGTTTATTTCTCTCAGTTTAGATTTGTAAGGAATGTATATTGTGACATCGTCTGCATAGATGAAAGGGTTAAGTTCTTGGTTGGATAAGGTCTTAGCTAGAAGGGTCATCATTAGGTTGAAGAGGATTGGTGATAACGGTGATCCTTGTGGTACTCCGCAGACAGCTTTCCAAGGTGATGATATGTTTGAGTTTGATTTTACTTGATAGGTTCTTATGGTTAGGAAACCTTTGATCCAGCTAAGTATGTTACCACCAATCCCGAACTTATCTAGTAATCTTATTAATATATTATGGTTTACCATGTCAAATGCACTAGACATGTCGAATTGGAGGAGGAGTATGTTTTTTCCTGTTGAAATTTCCTGCTTGAATTTGGCTAGTAGAGTGATTAGTACTGTTTCTGTGATGTGTAAGGGCTGAAAACCTGACTGTGATTCATGTAGTATTGAGAATTTGTGTATGTAATCTGTGAGTTGTTTGGCTACCATACTTTCCATCAGTTTGACTGACAATAGGATGGATGCTACTGGACGATAATTAGTGATTTCATTTGGGGGGTTTTTCGTGGTGTCTTTTGGTATCGGGGTGAGTAGTATATTGCCATTTTCTTTAGGGAATAGGCCTAGCTGAAACATGTAGTTTAGGTGAGATGTGAGGTCGGCTATGTAGCGTTCAGGGGTGGATTTCATTAGGTAGTTGGGGCAGGTATCTAGTTTGCAGTGGGTGTTGGAGAACCTGCTGATCGCCTGTGCTACTGTATCAGTGGTAAGGAGGGTGAAATTTAACCAAGTTCGGTCGGCCAGGTATTCTCCAGTGGTTGGGTCCAGTTCGTTAAGGAAGTTCTCGATGTCAGTGTTGTCCTGGGGTAATGTGTTGCGTAGATTTACAATTTTTTCATTGAAATACTTGGCAAGTTTATCTGCAGATGGGATGTCTGTGTTTGAAGTGGTGACTAAGTTGGTATGTAGAAGTTTGTTCACAATTTGGTATAATTTCTTCATGTCTTTGTAGTCTGTCCCTATTTTAGTTGTATAGTATGATCTTTTGGTTTGTCTTATTGCGTATTTGTATTTCCTTTGTGATTGTTTCCATGTGTTGAGTGTGTGTTCATCCTTTGTTTTTTTCCATGCTCGTTCAAGTTTCCTGGATTGTGTTTTTAGTTTTTTCAGTTCATCGTTGAACCATGGTATCAGGTTATGCTTACGTGATGTTTTTGTTCGTAGGGGTGCTATTTCGTCTAGCATGCTTTTACATCAATTATCCCATTCCAAGAGGTAGTTTATGGAGTCTGTTTGCGCTGTCCATTCATTATTGTATATCAGTTGCCAGAATGTTTTCGTGTCTACATGACCTCTTGTTATGTAGGATGTGTGTGCATGTGTGTTCTTGGATTAGGTGTGGTCCCTTCTTCAACCAGTGTAGGGATAGGTTTAGTTTATAGTGATCAGTCCAGGGTGTTTCTGACCATTTAATATCTGTTATTGTTAGGTTCTGGTCTGTTGAAAGTTTATGAGAGATAAGGTCAATTGTGTGCCCTTTGACGTGGGTTACTTTTTTTTTTTTTTGTTACATTTGTACCCCGCGCTTTCCCACTCATGGCAGGCTCAATGCGGCTTACATGGGGCAATGGAGGGTTAAGTGACTTGCCCAGAGTCGCAAGGAGCCGCCTGTGCCTGAAGTGGGAATCGAACTCAGTTCCTCAGTTCCCCAGGACCAAAGTCCACCACCCTAACCACTAGGCCACTCCTCCACTTGCATTTGTGGCCATTTGAGGTCCCATAGGTGTAGGAATTCCTTACATTCTCGTGCGCTGATTGAGTTTGGGTCTTCTAAGTGAAGGTTGATGTCTCCTAGTACTAGTAGATTAGAGTTGGCTACACATGTATTTCAGATGAAGTCCATGAAGTTGGTCTGTGCTTCGTTCCAGTTACCTGGAGGTCTGTAAAACAGAACACAATTTCAGATGATCATGTAGGGTTTTGTTGTGAATTCTGATTGAGGCAGTTTCAAGCTGAGGTGTCATGGACTCGGCATTGGTTTCGGTGGTATACTCGGATCAATAGATTAGTGCTTTGCCTCCTCCTCTCTTTTCCTTCCTGGTCCAGTGTGTGATTTTGTATCCTGGGGGACATAGGTCTAGGATTATGGGGTCCTTTTGATCGTGGATCAAGGTTTCATTGATGAAGAGTAGGTCAAGGTTTTCTGTCATGATCCAGTCTGTTACAATTGCTGTTTTGTTTACTGTGGATCTGGTGTTAATGTAGCCCACTTGGATTGTCTGGAATGGGTCTTTTAAAAGAGTCCCATACTGTAATTAAAATTGGAGTTGGCTTTTCCAAGAAGGCAATGCTCTAAGCTAGGGCTAAGCAACTCTTGTTCTCAAGTGCTGTAAATTGGTCAGGTTTTTAAGATATCTACACTGATTGTGCATGAGATGCATTTCCATGCACTACCTCCATTTTGTGCAGATGTATCTCTGAAAATCTGACTGACTGCAGCAGTCAAGGACCAGAGTTGACTACCCCTTCTATAAGCTAAGGAGGTCATTTTTGAAGGGCTGTTCATAGTTAAGACATGCATAAACAGACAGTTAAATGTTTGTCTTGCATGTTTATCTAAGTCCCCATTTTACAAAGCAAGCAGGGATATGCACATCTCAAACCCAGGTGTCTGCAAATGGAAAGGGGGAATGGTCTGGGCGTGTTTTGGATAGGACCACAGAGTGCCAAGTTAATAGACGTCTATTCCCCATTTCAGACGGGGACTTAATACCAAATTCTATAAATATTACCGAAAGAATAACGTTCTAAGCATATTCTATAAACGGCGCTGAAGTTCTTGCCTTGGACACTGCCTTGGGAGATAAATTTCGAGCGAAGTAGGAACCTTTATGGTTAACTTTGCCCTCGAGAGGGAGAAGCTACATTTTAAATAATGGGACTTGATATACCACCTTTCTGAGGTTTTTGCAACTACATTCAAAGCAGTTTACATATATTCAGGTACTTATTTTGTACCAGGGGCAATGGAGGGTTAAGCGACTTGCCCAGAGTAACAAGGAGCTGCAGTGGGAATCGAACTCAGTTCCCCAGGATCAAAGTCCACTAGGCTACTCATAATTGCTTGTTAAGTGCTGTTAGCAATGCTAATTAGCTTATTAAGCCAATGAAGGTAGGCACATTGTTACAGAATACACCTGGATTTTCGCATGGAATGCTATGATCAAAATATAGAATCCAGTGGTAAGTGCCTCACTTTAGATGCAAGGATTTACACCATGTAAACCCTGGTGTAAATGCTTGTGTCTAAATTAGGCACAAATCCCCCTTATTCTATAATACCGTTCATAAATTCTAGGAATTCCCCTGATCTGCCTATGACCCTCCCATGGCCCGGCCGCATCCCCTTTTTGGAGCCGTACAAATAAAAAATGTGCGTGTAAATTTCAATTAAGGCCAATTATTGCCAATAACTGACTATTAGCAATGCTAACTGGCTCATTAATTAAATTGTGCATGTATACTGGATGTATGCCTACATTTGTGCATTCAATTTTAAATGCCATTTATAGAATTTCAGGGAAAATGTCTATGTCCTAAAAGATTAACATCAGGAGTTATAACTGCTACCAAGCACATTTAGGTTTTAGCAAACTGTTCCTATTAATCCCCCAGTAATTTTTTTTCACCTATATTTCTAAAATGGCAAAGATAAAAGTGTAGATGTTATTGGCATGTAAGTATTCATTTAAGTATCCATTTCTCCTCTACATATTCAGATTCTGTTCTATAATATTAGTGAAACTTGAGACATCCTGGCCTGGATATCTCATTTCTAACTTCTATGCCCTGCATAAAATGGGTCTGTAAATGTTTAAAACATTGAACACTTGTTTTCTTGCAGCAGCTTAAAATCAAATTCCTTTCAGTATAGACTGGGACCTAACCTTTTGATCGTTACTTTGCTGTAATATTGTTAGGCACACATTTCATTTTATAGTGTATATGGGCAGTCAGTATGCATTATAGCCTTAACACTTTGTACATACAGTATGAGCTGCAGTTTAGAAAGTATGTCTAATTCAGAATATGGATGTCCAAGTCTGTACATCATATACAGTTGTCCAGTTCGCATATATATTAGAACAGTCGGTTGTGTGGCGATCCTGTTCTAAATGGACGTCCAAGTGCTGGCTATGCCCAGCATGATCATCCATTTTACAAACTGAAACATCTAAACCATGAACAGGGCAAAACAAAGGACATGGTTGTCTTTGTGGCAGCAGAGGAACATACATATAATAAAATGACCAAATAGGTATCCACTTGGAGGAAGAGCATAATGGCTAGAGCAGCTTGCTGAAAACCAGGGCATAGAAAACCACAAGTCACTGCTTCAAAACTCACTGCAGCTCTTTGTAATTTTCTGTTCTTTTTTTTTTTTTTTGAGATTCCTCCTATGACTTCCCTCAGTCAGAGCACCTTTCTGTAACCTGAACATGCAAATTACCAGGTCAAAATATGGAAATCCTTCTTTTTGGATATGGATGCCCCATACCCTTCTGCTATCGGAGTTGAACGTCCATATTTTGGCCTCTCCCTAGTCCTGCAAAAAATAGCCCAGAGCTCACCCCCTTGCCATTGGGACGTACTGCAGTTTTAGACATCCATATCCCAGCTTTATAAAATCAAGATTACAATGTCCGTGCAATATGGATGTCTAAATGCCCGTTTTCAGATGTCCAAAACATGAATAGAGGTTTTAAAATAACTACCTGTGTGATTCTGGGTTTTTTAAGAAAATGAAAACCATTATATAGACTTTTCCATTTTATGAAAAGTTATAGGCTTTTGTCTTGCAAATACTAGTTGAGTTTATTTGGTTAATTCTTGCACGCCACACTGAATGGCTAGTAACCAGTTGCACAGTTACATAAAATAGTGTATTAGTATTCATAGAACTTAATACTTTAGAAAGCAACATTGGCTTTTATGCTGTATATTAACATTTTGGATTATGCAGATAAGATAAAAGACCCCTAGCAATTCCGGCACAGCCCATTCAATTCCTGTGGACTTTGTCGCATTTGCTTTGCCTGAATCGCTAGCGCATCTTTGAAAAAGGAGACCTAATTTAAAATGTCAACAAATATTGAATTGTGTCAGTTAATTTATCAATATATTTCCATTTGGACTGAAGGATGTAATTTTGTACTGTGACTATTGATATGTGGCACTTCCTTTTAATTGTTTCCATGCTGAATAAAATACTGAACAGGGATTATGTAAAGGTCAGATGAAGGCCTGATCATGGACAAGCCCTACAAGTGTCAGATTCATGGAATGTGAGATGACTTCACAGTTATGAAATTATTTCATTTCTCATGGTAATTCCTGACTTGCCAAGTTAGTGAATTTTAAGAACTTTAAGAGCAGATCGTAAGATAAATGTGAAATAATCCATACCTTTGGAGTCAGGGACTTCCCTCCAGGCATTAGTTCATACTTGACTTGCTCGACTTACACTTGAGGATAAAATGAGTTAGGACAAGGTCTTAGATAGCACATTCTCTGACTGAAAAAGAAAATCAACTTGTTCAACTTTGTCTGGCTCATGTTTCTTGTTACACATTCACTAAGAAGTAGCAGTTGCCATGAAATACTTTATTTAACCTTTGCAAAAATGTTTTCTTAGTATGGCAAGGCTGTTCAGTTCAATGAAAATAAATATTTTAAAAATGATTGAATTTCTTTTACATTCATGTCAATTAACTGCTTCATTTTTCTTCTGGTAATTAAAAAAGTAAAAAGTTATAATTGCTAGAAATATTTGACAGCAGTGAATGAAAGAAATGAGTAAAACAGTGTTTTGTTGAACTATAGATTTGTTTTTATTTTATTTAAGACAAAGGATATCTCATTTAAATATTTGTTTTAATATAGAAAAGGAATATTACACATACTAAGGAAACAACCAGTGCTTAGTTGTGCTTCAAGCTTTTGTGCTAAGCACTAACACATTTAGGGGTCCTTTTATAAAGGTGCACAATTTAGCGTGTGCTAAACACTAGAGACGCCAATATATTCCTATGGGCACCTCTAGTGTTTAGTGCGTACTAATCATTAGCATGCGCTAAAAACACTACCGTGCCTTTGTAAAAGATCCACTTAGATTGGGAGTGTGCATCTCAGGCACTCCTCCCTGGTATATTTTAACCCCAGAGGCAGCCCATTTGTAGGTGAAATGTGGACCATGTCAAGTATTTTTAAATAACGGTATCATTTTACTACTACTACTACTTACTACTACTTATCATTTCTAAAGCGCTACTAGACGCTGTACACGAACATGAAGAGACAGTCCCTGCTCGACAGAGCTTGCAATCTAATTAGAACAGACAAACAGGACAAACAAGAGATAAGGGAATATTAAAGTGAGGATGATAAAATAAGGGTTCTGAACAAGTGAATAAGGGTTAAGAGTTAAAAGCTGCATCAAAAAGGTGGGCTTTAACTTAGATTTGAAGATGGCCAGAGATGGAGCTTGACGAAAGGGCTCAGGAGGTCTATTCCAGGCATATGGTGCAGCAAGATAAAGGGAACAGAGTCTGGAGTTAGCAGTGGAGGAGAAGGGTGCAGATAAGAGATTTACCCAGTGAACGATCGGTTCTCTTTTTGCATTTGCTGTGTTGCAGATCTGTGTAGCTTCTTTGCAGACTCCTATAAATGCACATAGGACATGTTTATGAAAGCATGGCAAGCTATTAATGCAGGATTTAGTGCACACTAACCATTAGTGCAGGACCATGGTAACAGCTACCAGATGGTAAAAATGGGCAGCATGCTAAAAATCCTGTAAATATAGCAGGAAATATCAGAATAATACATAAGTCTTTGTGAAACATTACATTTGCAGAATTTTCTAGATGCTAGAGTTTCTCCAGTTCTTATTTCTGGATCTTCTCCGGTGCTGGTGTCGGCGTGTGTTTTACACATGCGCTGAGGCCCCCTTTTACCACAACTAGTAAAAGGAAAGTCTCATCTTCCTACAGGAAATGGCCGGGCGGCAAGTAAAGTAAATTTTTGTAGCACCAGAAATGTTGGCGCGCTAGGGGTGGGAAGTACCGCCGGGCTGCTGTGGTAGCCCGGCGATACTTCCTATACAGTGAGCGGTAAGCCCGCATTTGGCTTACTGCCACTTGTAAAAGGAGCCCTATGTGTCTTGCTTAGGGTATATAGCATTTAACTTGCTTTTCCTTAATTTTGCTTTATAGAGGTGATTGTGAATCTCCTTTTATCTCATCTTATTTTTCTACATCTTGATCTCTGTTATTGGGGACTCAGACTTACATTGTAAAAATTGGTTTGTTTTTTTCATTTTTACTTTCTTTTTGATGCTTTCCTTAAAATATATAATGTCTTTTCATGTCAAATGTTATACTTATTTATTTCTTCAGAAATGTCATAATAGCAATAATAATAATTTTAAAAACCTGCATTAAATGCTTAAGCACAGAATGAGACAGGAATAATGCAGGCTATGGGCAGACATAGGGTGTGGACAGTGCTTTCAGTTAGTGCATAATAAGTTACTGTGTAGTGTCACCACTACAGATAGCAAGGATCCACCTAATGCCTCCTCGAGAGCATGTGTAAGTATGCAAAGCTGTTGGTAGTAGTTGACGCCACCACTGTAAGAAAAAGAATTACCAAACCTGATTGCCTCTAGCAGCACCCTAACCCCTCTACTTGCTTTAAAAAGTATCCTTATACACCCCTCCATGCTACCCTTGGATCCCCTTCTCAAGCATTATTGGCCCCTCAATCAATGTCAGCATCAACCCTCTCTGATTCCATTCTCAAGCTTTATCAACATCATTCCCTCTTTAATCTTCCCAAGTAGTAGATTATCATCCCTCAACCCTCCCCCAAGCAGTAGAATTACCCAACATTTGGCCTTTATTGGGGGATTTACATGGTGGTATTGTGGTAGGGCAGAAGCTTCCCAAGTTCAAAATAATGTTTATTACACTAGAGGTAGTTTCATTTTTCACCCTTATTTGGCAGCTTCAGCCCTAGCAGTAGTACCAGAAGATTACTGCTGTTGGTCAGAGGCACCATTTTGAACCTGGGAGACAACAGGGCAGGAAGGCCTGGGATATATAATCATGGAAACTCCCAGTAAGTGCTTGTGGGGAATTGTGGAATTGATGATGCTGACACTGCTTGGGAAGGAGATTGGAGGGTGATTATGATACTATTTGGGGGATTGAAAGGGTGGAAATTGGGGGGTGATACTGAGGATCAAGGTCAATTAATACATGGGGCTGTAGTAAATGCATCATAAGCTTTGCACTTACCACATATTAAGGGGCATAGTTATCAACATGGGCTGCCATTAAATAAGTTCTATTTCATCGGTAACTCGTGCTATTTTAGCAAAGATCCATTTTATGCCATGAGACCTAGTTAATCATAATTGGGGTTAACAGTAAAATAACGCATCTTAATGTTAGCCTACATTAAAAACTCCCCCCCCCCCCTTAGTTTTGCAACTAATGTGCAGTAAATACAAAAACTCACTGCACTTTTGTAAACAGGCCTCATAATATCTAAAGTGATTATTTCAGCTAAGTACTTTACTAGAGAGGGAAATCTGCCTTCACTGAGCCACCAAAATGGGTTACAGGACTGCTAACATATCAACATTTAGGTAAGACTTAACTAAAATTGCTTTCAAGTCATCTAAAAAAATTTTTGAATTACCATTTACAAGATCTCAAAAACTGTACTGAAGAAACTGGTAAATATACTTTAGTTGTTTTTGGAATTACGATTTAGAAGATCTCAAGCACTGTATTGAAGAAGCTGGTAAGTATTCAAAAACGTTGAGCTCCTACATTTATGCTTCTAAGTTAGGCTCCCAATTTGTGCCTTATTTTCAGTCAAATTTAAGAGCACAAGCTTTCTGCTGAAAATTCATGGTTTATGGTTTATTCAGGTTTAATATATCGCTCTCATTAAACATCTCAGAGCAGTTTACAAATAAACATTTTTAAAAAAAGGAAAAGGACTCCTATTTTTAAAATAGAATAATCATCCCAGTACAGCAGAGAGCTTAGTTAAATAAACAATTAACCCATACACTCATCACAGTGATGACACACTGACCAATCAAATAAACACATCTCACAATGATAGTTACCAAAAAAAAAAAACAGTTATACATTCCATCTTCGTGTGGCAGTCTCAACTCCTAGAGCTTAGAGACTCTGTAGGCCAAAAGCCTGTGTATAATAGTAGATTTTCAGGGATGCCTTAAACTTTTTGTGCTCAAGTTCAGCTGGAAGGTATTCAGGAAGAGCATTCCTTAGTGAAGGAGTGACGAAGAAGAAAGCACAGGGTCTAGTAGTAGCATATCTAGCCACCAGTGGCAGTGGAAGGGTAACATGGTGTGATGGGGAAGTGTAAACATAAAGTAAAGCTAGTACAGGGGCCTATTGAGAAATCTATGGTTGCCTAGAGGGATGAGACAGTGCTCCAGAGTGTGATGGCTAGGTCTAAGGATCAGCCCTGGAGTCCTAGAAAGTATCCCTGGGTCCATCTTCACTGGATCTGCCACATCTAAGGTGATGAAGGTTTCAAATGGCTATAGGAAATCAGGCCCTGTGAGTGGGATGGAAGCAGCAGGGAATGCTGGGTTGATCTCCTAGGTATGATGAAAATGTCAAAGTTGCTAAGGTTACTGCAGAAGTATGATCTTTTAAAAAATGATTTGAACCATAGCAATACCAATCCTGCGATGCCAATACTTTCAAGGTGATCTAAAATAAGAACATGATTGACCAAATCAAATGCAGCCAACAAGTTAAGCCATACTGCCAGTGCGGTATCTTGCCACTGCTGAGTATAGAGTGAACTTCACCAAGGAAAGCAGTGATAATTGTTTCTGTACTATGTCCTGTTCAAAATTCCGACTGACAAGGATGTTAAATCAAGACACAATCTACGAAAGTTTTTAATTGTGAAAATGCTATTTTCTCTATAAGTTTGGATAAAAATAGTAAATTAGGCACTTCAATAATTAGATGGAATAGATGGAAAAGCTTATGCCATCTTCAGAATAGGTATGAAAATTGCATGTTTCCAGGAGGCTGGTACTGAACAAGAAGTGAGTCTATAGCTGATAATTGAAACCAGAAATGACATAAGTTCCAAAGATGGAATTTTCAGCCAACTGGAATGAATGGGATCAAGAATGCATGTAGTTGATTTCGCTTTTGTAAGAAGTTTGTATAATGAAGACAGTACCACTGTTTGAAATGTTGGCCAAGAGTGGGTAGAACCTAAAGTACCAGGAATCCGGAGCTGAGAAAGTGATTCAGGTTGAGAATCCTTTAATAAAGGGGAGGATTGTTCCAAAGGGGATTGAGTAGAAGAAGTAGATTACAAAGTGGTTGTCTTTGTGCAGAAATACAGCACTAAATTTTCTTCTACCAAAAGAGCTGTGTTTTCAGTAAGAATTTTGTGACCAGTAAGCCCATACAGCAAAGTAAAAAGTCATTCAGGGAGTTGTTCAGAAGTTTATTGTAGTATGATTTCTTGGCTTCTCTTACCTGTGTGAAGTAAAAATGTTGCATCGCTTTGTAAAAGGGGCCCTTTTACAAAGCTGCGGAAGGGCTAACGCATGGGTAGTGCATGCCAAATCGATACTACTGCAGGGGTAGCGCATGGGCCCAGTGGTAATTCCGAGTTTGGTGTGCGCTGAATCCGATGGTAGAAAATATTTTTCTGTTTTCTATCATGGGGGGCGTTCCCAGTGGTAATTGGCAGCACAGCCACGTTGGCGTACACTGCATGGCTACCATGTAGGTAGAGTGTGAGCCCTTACCAATAAGTCAGTGGCTGGCGGTAATAGCTCTGGCTGTAAATAGGCATGCGCTGGTTTTAATTTTTGAGCACGCCCTTTCCCCGTCCCATTAAAAAGTGGCCGTTTTCCCAGCTGCGATAAGAAGTGGTCCAGTACGCACCCAAAACACACGCCCACACTACCGCATGCTACTTTTTACCGCAGCTTTGTAAAAGGACCCCATTGTTTCTGGTCTTGTGTTTACTCCAAATATGCTTGGCCATTCTGGTCAGCAACTTTAGGTGACACAACCTTTTGTGATACCATAGTTGATGATGAGAGGAAGAGTATTTCAGCAGCTTCAACAGTTCTAATGAATCCAGTACAGTATTTAGAGTATTATTCCAGCCTGCTGTCCTTGGAGAATACCTGCTACAGGTAAGTATCTTGGCTTTATGATGGACTTGGAAAATCCACTGCTTATTTATAGGATAAGCAGCATAAAATCTGTTTTACTGTTCTGAGATCTTGCCAGGTACATGTGACCTGGATTGGCTACTGTTGAAAACAGGATACTGGGCTTGATGGACCTTTGGTCTGTCCCAGTATGGCAATGAAAGAAAGAAAGAAAGTAGCTGTCTCAATGACTGAGAGAAAATTTAAAAAAAAGAACTAAAAGGAGCCAAAGTTGTTGGATCCAATTGTTGAAGATGTCTAGTAGGATAAAAAAAAGTGGACCAGACTGAATGGGAATTGATATATTAAGTAAATTAAAAGTTGTACCTTTTTGTGGGCAAGCAGTATTAATGTTTCCTGATGTGGTCAGACCAACTCAGTTAAGATGAAAAGCCTTCTTTCGGTGTAAGCCTTGAGTTTTGGCTGTCGGGGGTACGTTCTTTTTGAAGTTTCACTGTAAGTGTCTGGTCACACATGAAAATCATTCATACATTTTTTTTTTGATCCTACGCACTTAGAGTTATTTCTTTCATCTAAAATGGTTGATCATTCTTTGTCTGTTAAATAGTGACTTTTAGGTTTGATTAGATGTATTTTTTCCTCTCTGTAGAATCTTTTGTGATATTTATTCCTGATGAATTGATTCAAATCAGTAAAGCCAGTTGTTTTATCCTTGATGTGGACATAATTATTTAATGTCTATATTATTTAATGTCTATAATTCTAATTTATGTAATTTGGGAGTTTTCTACTTTCTCCCCCCCCCCCCCCCTGTAATAGTTATTACATTTCAATTTAAAAAAGGAAAGTAAATAAAAAGTTGTAAAATAATGCTGAGACCAAGGAACTACCCTAAATTAAAAAATCCAGAGGTGTTCAGTGATCTCGAATGAGTTAGTACAAAGACCTTTGACGAGGGACATTGCAGTAGCAAACTGTCTTAAGTCTGATAGTAAAGATAGAAATTGAGCATCCCTGGAACAGCAACAGGAGTCAACATGAATATTGAAGCCTCTTAAAATAAGTAGATTTGGAAACTTTGTAATAGCATCTGAGAGGGATTAACAGAGGTTATCCCATCCTATGGAATGGTGCCATATACATGAAGAAAAAAGATAGCAGGATCAGAATTAATTTTGAGCTGGAGTAATTCAGAATAAGGTAGAATATTGGGGGACAGTTCTGTGAAAGTTTGAGAAAATATAACAGCAACCCCCCTACCCCCCACCTCTGTGATATTCTAGAGCAGAAATAAACTGAGTAGCTGGGAGGTAAGCAAGAAAGAAATAGGATTCCTCACCATCTCAGAACCATGTCCCAGAAAGACAGAGAAGATCAACTTTAAAGTCTATGATAAGTTAGGTAAGTATTGCCATACTGGGACAGACCAAAGGTCCATCAAGCCCAGCATCCTGTTTCCAGCAGTGGCCAATCCAGGTCACAAATACCTGGCAAGATCCTGAAAAAGTTCAATACATTTTATGCTGCTTATCCCAGAAATAGCAGTGGATTTCCCCCAAGTCAATTTAAAAGTGGTCTATGGACTTTTCCTTTAGGAAGCCGACCAGACCTTTTTTAAACCCCGCTAAGCTAATCGCCTTTACCACATTCTCTGGCAACAAATTCAAGTGTTTAATTACACATTGAGTGAAGAAAAATTTTCTCCAATTCGTATTAAATTTACTGCTTTGTAGCTTCATCGTATGCCCTCTAGTCCTAGTATTTTTGGAAAGAATAAACAAACAATTCACGTCTACCTGTTCCACTCCACTCATTATTTTATAGACAGACCTCTATCATATCTCCCCTCAGCCTCTTTTCTCCAAGCTGAAGAGCTCTAGATGCTTCAGCCTTTCCTCATAGGGAAGTTGTCCCATCCCCTTTATCGTTTTCGTCGCCCTTTTCTGTACCTTTTCTAATTCCACTATATCATTTTTTGAGATGTGGCGACCAGAATTGAACACAGTATTTGAGGTGCGGTCGCACCATGAACCGATACAAAGGCATTATAGCATCCTCACTTTTGTTTTCCATTCCTTTCAGAATAATACCTAACATTCTATTTGCTTTTTTAGCCGCCGCAACACATTGAGCAGAGGGTTTCAATGTATCATCAACAACGACGCCAAGATCCCTTTCTTGGTCAGTGACTCCTAATGCGGAACCTTGCATTACTTAGCTATAATTCAGGTTCCTCTTTCCCACATGCATCACTTTGTGCTTGCTCACATTAAACGTCATCTGCCATTTAGATGTCCAGTCTCCCAGTCTCGTAAGGTCCTCTTGTAATTTTTCATAATCCTCTCGTGATTTAGCAACTTTGAATAACTTTGTGTCGTCAGCAAATTTAATTGCCTCACCTAACTAGTTACTCCCATCTCTAGATCATTTATAAATATGTTAAAAAGCAGCGGCCCCAGCACAGACCCCTGGGGAAACCCACTATCTACCCTTCTCCATTGAGAATACTGACCATTTAACCTTATTCTCTGTTTTCTATTCTTTAACCAGTTTTTAATCCACAATAGGACACTACCTCCTATCCCATGACTCTCCAATTTCTTCTGAAGTCTTTCATGAGGTACTTTGTCAAATGCCTTTTGAAAATCCAGATAAACTATATCAACTGGCTCGCCTTTATCCACATGTTTGTTCACCCCTTCAAAAAAATGTAATAGATTGGTGAGGCAAGATTTCCCTTCATGAAATCCACGTTGGCTTTGTCTCATTAATCCATGCTTTTGAATATGCTCTGTAATTTTGTTCTTTATAATAGTCTCTACCATTTTGCCTAGCACAGACGTCAGGCTCACGGTCTATAATTTCCCGGATCCCCTTTTCAAATATCGGTGTTACATGGGCTACCATCAAATCTTCCGGTACATGCTTGATTTTAAAGATAAATTACATATTACTAACAGTAGTTCCATCAGTTCATTTTTCAATTGTGTCAGTACTCTGGGATGAATACCATCTGGTCCAGGAGCTTTGCAGCTTTTCAGTTTGTCAAATTGCCCCATTACATCCTCTAGGTTTATAGAGATTTCATTCAGTTTCTCTGACCTGTCAGCTTTGAATACCATTTTTGGCACCGGTATCTCCCAAATCTTCCTCAGTGAAGACCGAAGCAAAGAATTCATTTAATCTCTCTGCTATGGCTTTGTCTTTCCTGATTGCCCCTTTTACCCCTCGGTCATCTAGCAGTCCTACCGATTCTTTTGCCGGCTTCTTGCTTTTAATATACCTAAAAAAATATTTTCAATGTGTTTTTGCCTCCAACACAATCTTTTTTTTTTCAAAGTCCCTCTTTGACTTCCTTATCAGTGCTTTGCATTTCACTTGACATTCCTTATTATTTTCAGTCGGTTCCTCCTTCTATTTTCTGAAGGATATTCTTTTCGCTCTAATAGCTTCCTTCACCTCACTTTTTAACCATGCTGGCTGTTGTTTGGTCTTCCTACCTCCTTTATTAAAATACATGGAATATATTTGGCCTGGGCTTCCAGGATTGTATTTTTAAACAGCATCCACGCCTGATGTAAATTTTTGACCCTCGCAGCTGCTCCTCTAAGTTTTTTTTCACCGTTCCTCATAGATTACTGCTGGAAAAAGCATCAGTCCCAGAGGCTGTTCATTCTTCTCACAGTTTTAGATGTTCACTTCGTTATGAAAATGCACCTTGAATCAACGGTTACAGATTAGGATTTCCACTGCTTTGACAATAGTAGACCAGTGTGCCAGATGGTGTTATAGACTGATGTGTGATTTTTTATTTATTTAACTTATTTATTTCAGCATTTATGTCCCACATTTTCCAATAAATATTGTTTCTACAGTGGGGGAAATAAGTATTTGATCCCTTGCTGATTTTGTAAGTTTGCCCACTGACAAAGACATGAGCAGCCCATAATTGAAGGGTAGGTTATTGGTAACAGTGAGAGATAGCACATCACAAATTAAATCCGGAAAATCACATTGTGGAAAGTATATGAATTTATTTGCATTCTGCAGAGGGAAATAAGTATTTAATCCCTCTGGCAAACAAGACCTAATACTTGGTGGCAAAACCCTTGTTGGCAAGCACAGCGGTCAGACGTCTTCTGTAGTTGATGATGAGGTTTGCACACATGTCAGGAGGAATTTTGGTCCACTCCTCTTTGCAGATCATCTCTAAATCATTAAGAGTTCTGGGCTGTCGCTTGGCAACTCGCATCTTCAGCTCCCTCCATAAGTTTTCAATGGGATTAAGGTCTGGTGACTGGCTAGGCCACTCCATGACCCTAATGTGCTTCTTCCTGAGCCACTCCTTTGTTGCCTTGGCTGTATGTTTTGGGTCATTGTCGTGCTGGAAGACCCAGCCACGACCCATTTTTAAGGCCCTGGCGGAGGGAAGGAGGTTGTCACTCAGAATTGTACGGTACATGGCCCCATCCATTCTCCCATTGATGCGGTGAAGTAGTCCTGTGCCCTTAGCAGAGAAACACCCCCAAAACATAACATTTCCACCTCCATGCTTGACAGTGGGGACGGTGTTCTTTGGGTCATAGGCAGCATTTCTCTTCCTCCAAACACGGCGAGTTGAGTTCATGCCAAAGAGCTCAATTTTTGTCTCATCTGACCACAGCACCTTCTCCCAATCACTCTCGGCATCATCCAGGTGTTCACTGGCAAACTTCAGACGGGCCGTCACATGTGCCTTCCGGAGCAGGGGGACCTTGCGGGCACTGCAGGATTGCAATCCGTTATGTCGTAATGTGTTACCAATGGTTTTCGTGGTGACAGTGGTCCCAGCTGCCTTGAGATCATTGACAAGTTCCCCCCTTGTAGTTGTAGGCTGATTTCTAACCTTCCTCATGATCAAGGATACCCCACGAGGTGAGATTTTGCGTGGAGCCCCAGATCTTTGTCGATTGACAGTCATTTTGTACTTCTTCCATTTTCTTACTATGGCACCAACAGTTGTCTCCTTCTCGCCCAGCGTCTTACTGATGGTTTTGTAGCCCATTCCAGCCTTGTGCAGGTGTATGATCTTGTCCCTGACATCCTTAGACAGCTCCTTGCTCTTGGCCATTTTGTAGAGGTTAGAGTCTGACTGATTCACTGAGTCTGTGGACAGGTGTCTTTCATACAGGTGACCATTGCCGACAGCTGTCTGTCATGCAGGTAACGAGTTGATTTGGAGCATCTACCTGGTCTGTAGGGGCCAGATCTCTTACTGGTTGGTGGGGGATCAAATACTTATTTCCCTCTGCAGAATGCAAATAAATTCATATACTTTCCACAATGTGATTTTCCGGATTTAATTTGTGATGTGCTATCTCTCACTGTTACCAATAACCTACCCTTCAATTATGGGCTGCTCATGTCTTTGTCAGTGGGCAAACTTACAAAATCAGCAAGGGATCAAATACTTATTTCCCCCACTGTATGTGGCTTACTTAAATTATAGAGTGGTTACATCATAGTGGCTTAGAGAAACAATAGAGTAGTTACAAAAGGGTTGTGTGTGTTAATTGTGTATGCATGTGAACTGTCGTTAGGTATTACTATGTGAAATACAATGGGTAGGGTCATATAGTAGTGGACTATGTCTGTGTATATAGTAATAGAGTGCAGTCAAGTTATAAGGAGTCAGCAGACAATGTACTTCCTGATTCATTGGGCTGATCTTGTTAATAGAAGAACTTTTTGAAGAAAAAAGCTTTGAGTTGTTTGTGAAAGTTCGGGTAGTTATTGTCACGTCTGTGGCCGTGACCACCCTCATACTCACCCTGTTTCTGGGAGTCAGTGGCTGTGCTGGCTTCTGCTTGTCTCTGTGTCTGTCTCTGTCTTAGTTTCTCTCTGGCTCTGTGTGCTGATTGCCCTACTGAATCTCACCTGTGTGGGCTTTGCCTCTTCCAAGATGGCTGCCGCCTCTTCGTCTCTGCCAGTATCCAAGATGGCTCCCGCTGTTACTTTCTATGGGATGCCTGCTCTGAGTGTCAAGCCTCTGTTTGGTTGCAAGGTGATTGCTGCACCTGTGGCTCTGGTGTTGAGGGGCTTTATTAGTGACTTGGAAACTACAGTCCTGGCCTTTGCATTGCCATTTCCTCCGCAGTGCCTTAGGTCCCGAGGTTAGTGTGCTGTTAGCCCCGTTTGCTTTCCTTGTCTTTTGCTCTGTGGGTCTCCTACCCTTCTGTGGGTTTTCAGCCCTTCTGTGTTTATTGCTCTATGGGTTTCCTACCCTTCTGTGTCTAGCTCTGCTAGTTCTCTGTGTTTGTTTCCTGTGTATGACTTGTTAGCTTGGGCACAGCTTTGTTGTTAGCTGGTGTATAGCTTTACTAAGTCTTCTGAGTTTGCTCTGTGTCTGTTTCCAGTGCATGACTTGTTAGCTTGGGCACAGCTTTGTTGTTAGCTGGGGTATAGCTTTACTAAGTCTCCTGAGTTTGCTCTGTGTCTGTTTCCAGTGCATGACTTGTTAGCTTGGGCACAGCTTTGTTGTTAGCTGGTGTATAGCTTTTCTAAGTCTCCTGAGTTTGCTCTGTGTATGTTCCTGTGTATGACTGGTTGCCTGGGTATAGCGTTCCTATTAGCCTGGGTACAGTCTACTAGTCATTGTGTTGATTCCTGCTGACTGCCAGAACCCGGACAGTTCCTGCTTGTCTGCCTTGCCTTCTCCTAGGTGCCGGGGGGCACTCCTGGATCTTCATTCCTGCTGTTCCTGTAAGTCCTACCGGCTGCCAGAACCTGAGGGCTCAACCCGAGGGGGAAGGCAGTCAAGTGTAGGTGAAGCCTAGGTCCAGGGTGTTCCAGTTCCGCTCCAGTGTGTTCCAGTCCAGCGGGTTTCACTCCTGTATGTTCCTGTCCAGTGGGGCCACTCCAGTGTGTCCAGTCCAGCGGGCCCCACTCCAGTGCGCACCTGTCCGGTGCGTTCCAGTTCCGAGTGTTCCAGTGTAGAACTCCAGTCCGGAGTTCCGGTCCAGTCTTGTCTTATCTCTACCTTGTAGGTGATCTTGCCTGCCACTGCCGCTCCACGGTAGTGGTCCAAGGACTCACGAAACCAGTGCTCCCGGGGAAGAAGCCTGACAGTGTGCCAAGGTCCTCGTGCACGTGACAGAATGCAAAGGCCATGAGTCCGGCAAGGTCATCCGCCCAGCGGGGACTACCGTCCATGTCCGAGTTCCTCACGAACCATCCGGAGGTAGTCCTTAATTTGTGGTCCGATCCCTATATCAACCCAATTTTTTCTGTGAATCGTTTTTTGACCCTCCGCGACTACCGGAAGAAACTTTTGTCTGATCCAACCCTGAGAGATACTTTGGAGGCGGCAGCTGAGCGAAAGCGTCTCCAGAGGTGTAGGGTCCGTCATAGCCCAGTTTCGGATATTGATCCGTTGACTCAGCTTTATGAATACCGCTACAGACTCCTCGAGGAGCCAGCCCTGCGGGATACTCCAGAAGCGGAGGCTGAACGAATACGCTGTGGAAGGCCCATGCTTGGGGCTTCCCAGCGGGTGGTACAGAACAATCGGGGTGCCCCTCGCAGTTCAGCTCCGGTTCGGGATGTCAAGTCCAGCCAAGCTCCTAAGCCGGTCCGAGGGGTACTTCCTACCAAGCCCCTGACCCCAGTTCAAGTAGCGCGGCCGCTTAAGAGCCTGAGTCCAGTCCAGGGGAGGCTTCATACTGAACCTCCAATTCAAGTCCAAGTAACGATGCCACTTAAGGCTCCGAGGCCAGTCCGAGGGAGGCTTTCGATGGAGCCTCAGATTCCTATGCAAGTGGCGCTCCAGGTCGAGCCTCCAGTCCTCGTTCAAGTGGCACGCCCTTTGAAGTCTCCGAGTCCAGTCCGAGGGAAGCCTTCGATGGAGCCTCAGATTCCTGTGCAAGTGGCGCTTCGGGTCCAGTCTCCGGTTCTTGTTCAAGTGACCCGTCCAGTCAAGCCACTGAGTCCAGTTCGAGGGGGGCTTCTAACCAAGCCTCCGATGCCAGTCCACAGGGTGGTTTAGGTGGCACCTCCGCTTCCAGTCCAGAGGGCACCTCCTATCAAGCTCCTAAGGCCAGTTCGAGTGGTGCTTCAGACCGAGCCTCAGTTAAAGTCCAGTTCGCGGGGCGCTCCCAGCCAAGCTCCTGAGTCCAGTTTGAGGGGCCCTGCCAGTCAAGACTCTGATTCCAGTCCGGGTCCCAGTCCCGGTTCAACTTCTGTTCCAAGTTCCAGTTCCAGCCAAGATGCTGAGTCTGGATCGAGTTGTAGTTCCAGTCAAGATGCTGAATCTGCACCGAGTGCAGAGGTCAGCCAAGATATTGAGTCTGCTCTTGAGGATGAGATGACGTTCCAAGAGGACTATGAGAGACCTTGTTTTGATTCAGCCTGGGAGAAGACCTCCGAAGCAATAGCTGAGAGAAGGTGTGTTCAACGGCTTGGGGCCCGGAGAAACCCATTTTCTGCATTTCAGCCTGCTAGCATGCTCTGGGGATACCAGGGCCGTCTCCTCTTGAACCCTGCTCGGCAGACGCCGCCTGAAGCTAATGTTAGAGAGACGTCCCAGTCCGGCCAGAGGGGGGCATCCAGCCTTGCAGCTGAATCTCTTCCAAGTTCCAGCCAAGATGCTGCACCTGCTCCGAGTTCCAGTTCCAGCCAAGATGCTGAGCCTGCTCCGAGTTCCAGTTCCAGCCACGATGCTGAGCCTGCTCCGAGTTCCAGTTCCAGCCAAGATGCTGACCCTGCTCCGAGCTCCAGTTCCAGCCAAGATGCTGAGTCTGTTCCAAGTTCCAGTTCCAGCCAAGATGCTGACCCTGCTCCGAGCTCCAGTTCCAGCCAAGATGCTGAGCCAGTTCCAAGTTCCAGTTCCGGCCAAGATGCTGACCCTGCTCCGAGCTCCAGTTCCAGCCAAGATGCTGAGTCCGTTCCTAGTTCCACTTCCAGCCAAGATGCTGAGCCTGCTCTGAGTTCCAGTTCCAGTCAAGCTTCTGACGCCCGCCTGGGTCCCAGTTCCGGTTTGCTTCTTGACTCTAGTCCGGGTCCCAGTCCCGGTTTGCTTCCTGAGTTCAGTCTGTGTTCCCTCAGAGAAGGGTCCCTTTTGAACATGGTTCCTCTTGATGCATCCAAGTTCCTGAGTTGGCCCAGCGGTGATTGGAAGGAGCCTCCTGTTGACAAGTTCCGCTCCTGTCTGCCAGTTTTGAACTTCTTTGTGACTTCCAGTCCAGTGATCCATGTCTGGGGGTTGAAACCGATCAGAAGGTTTCACCACAGTTACCCCTGGACACCTGACCTCCTCAGGGAGACCGAGAGGGGGGTCTTGAGGAGGGGGTACTGTCACGTCTGTGGCCGTGACCACCCTCATACTCACCCTGTTTCTGGGAGTCAGTGGCTGTGCTGGCTTCTGCTTGTCTCTGTGTCTGTCTCTGTCTTAGTTTCTCTCTGGCTCTGTGTGCTGATTGCCCTACTGAATCTCACCTGTGTGGGCTTTGCCTCTTCCAAGATGGCTGCCGCCTCTTCGTCTCTGCCAGTATCCAAGATGGCTCCCGCTGTTACTTTCTATGGGATGCCTGCTCTGAGTGTCAAGCCTCTGTTTGGTTGCAAGGTGATTGCTGCACCTGTGGCTCTGGTGTTGAGGGGCTTTATTAGTGACTTGGAAACTACAGTCCTGGCCTTTGCATTGCCATTTCCTCCGCAGTGCCTTAGGTCCCGAGGTTAGTGTGCTGTTAGCCCCGTTTGCTTTCCTTGTCTTTTGCTCTGTGGGTCTCCTACCCTTCTGTGGGTTTTCAGCCCTTCTGTGTTATTGCTCTATGGGTTTCCTACCCTTCTGTGTCTAGCTCTGCTAGTTCTCTGTGTTTGTTTCCTGTGTATGACTTGTTAGCTTGGGCACAGCTTTGTTGTTAGCTGGTGTATAGCTTTACTAAGTCTTCTGAGTTTGCTCTGTGTCTGTTTCCAGTGCATGACTTGTTAGCTTGGGCACAGCTTTGTTGTTAGCTGGGGTATAGCTTTACTAAGTCTCCTGAGTTTGCTCTGTGTCTGTTTCCAGTGCATGACTTGTTAGCTTGGGCACAGCTTTGTTGTTAGCTGGTGTATAGCTTTTCTAAGTCTCCTGAGTTTGCTCTGTGTATGTTCCTGTGTATGACTGGTTGCCTGGGTATAGCGTTCCTATTAGCCTGGGTACAGTCTACTAGTCATTGTGTTGATTCCTGCTGACTGCCAGAACCCGGACAGTTCCTGCTTGTCTGCCTTGCCTTCTCCTAGGTGCCGGGGGGCACTCCTGGATCTTCATTCCTGCTGTTCCTGTAAGTCCTACCGGCTGCCAGAACCTGAGGGCTCAACCCGAGGGGGAAGGCAGTCAAGTGTAGGTGAAGCCTAGGTCCAGGGTGTTCCAGTTCCGCTCCAGTGTGTTCCAGTCCAGCGGGTTTCACTCCTGTATGTTCCTGTCCAGTGGGGCCACTCCAGTGTGTCCAGTCCAGCGGGCCCCACTCCAGTGCGCACCTGTCCGGTGCGTTCCAGTTCCGAGTGTTCCAGTGTAGAACTCCAGTCCGGAGTTCCGGTCCAGTCTTGTCTTATCTCTACCTTGTAGGTGATCTTGCCTGCCACTGCCGCTCCACGGTAGTGGTCCAAGGACTCACGAAACCAGTGCTCCCGGGGAAGAAGCCTGACAGTGTGCCAAGGTCCTCGTGCACGTGACAGTTATTCATGCTTCTTAAGGCTTTGGGGAGTGCGATCCAGTTCTTTGTACTTAGTTATGTGAAGCACGGCAAGTAAACTGATAGATATCGTAGTCCCAGGCAATTGGGGAAGTGAAGTGTGAGATAGTTTCTTGATTCCATGCTGATGTTGCATATCGGTAGGATTATTAGGTCTGCCATATAACTGGGAGCAAGGCCAAAAATGATTATGTAGGCTATTGTGCAGAGTTTGAAGATAATTCTAGCCGTGATGGGGGAGCCAGTGTAAGGCATGTAGTAGTGGTCACAAAACACTGTGCTAGATATGAGTGGAATTCATTTTCAGTAAATATCTTTAAGGTCAGCATCTTATCACCAGTGCTTTGGCATTTACAGAAGCCAGCTTTGGCTACTTATAGGTCTGATTTGACTATTGATGAGACTGTTTATAGGAGGAGGCTCTCTAGAAACTTGAGATACATGTTGAGGAAGGATATCAGCTTGTGGCTGAATGATTACAACAAGCAAGAGAAGCTGGTTTCTGGAAACAAAAACATGCTGGTTTAATGAAGGTGTTAAAAAAAACCCGAAGGAGTTGAGCTCACACCGCTGGGTCTAAAGTTAAATTTTCCTAGCTCCATATTGATATTTTTTCTGCCCAACACAGATTATATGATAAGAAAAGTTTGGAACTGGAATCAAGATTTAAATTGCACTTAATTATAAATACAGAGAGTGTGTGTAGGAATTTGAGCACTTGAAAGATTATATAAAAATGTCTCTGGGAGTTGTTTCAATGACCAGTTATAGAAATATGAAGCCTAATATGCTGAGATATTTCATTATTAGTCTCTACAAAGCCTTCTGAGGTCTGTTTCTCCCATTCAGTTATATGTGGATTGCAATGCAACTGTAGTTTCAGATTGATTTCTTTGGGGTTTGACTAATTTTTATCTGATTGTCTTCTGGTTTTCATAGTTGGACCTCAGGTTACTCGAGCTTCCTGGGCCTTTTGACCTTGCGTCGGTCGTTTTTCCCTCCATGTAATTGAGAGTGCCAAGTGGCTTTAAGAAGTGTATACAGTGCAATAGTACTGTTTCAGGCAAAGACCCCCATAATTGGTGTGCCTAGGTCCAGACAATTGAGACATTCACTGTAACATCTGCCAGCATATGCAGGCAAGGTCCCTTAAAGCTCACAGACTCTAATGTGACAAACTTTTTGGTTACATCCGAATCAAGCATGGAAGAAGACTCGGTACTCGACACGGAACATGGATCAGCATTGATCTCAGGTACACCCATTCAGCATCAAGAGGATGCTTCATCAAACTCGATGCCATGATAATGACAGGACTCTGTCCTCATCATTGGTGCTGTGTACATTGAGGGACCTGAAGCACAAAGAGCCTAAGAAGCACTGCCATCATTCTCACTCCAGGCACTCGGCCAATACCTCCCCTGCATCGATGTCCTCAATGCATGGGAAGCGTTCATGCCACAGTGACCGCTCTCCTCTTCAACTTATTTCTCGTAGCGAGCCTTCGAGGTCTTCAAGATCTCCTATGCCTATACAGGCTATAACTCAGGCTGTGTCCACACCACTTTCTCAGCCGGTACCAACACCTACCCTTCATGAGGCTATGTTCAAAGAAGAATTTTCAGGGCTACTGCAATCAAAATCTATACATGCTTACAGGGTGCTTGTGCCAGCCTCAGCCCAGCCCATGGATACTTTGGAGAGACAGTCACAGGAGAGGTCCTATGCACTGGCTTGATGTTGACCATCGGGGGTAGCCCACACCCAATCGATGCATGGATCATCATTAGCAGAAGAGCTTTCTGCAACTTCAGAAACAAATTTGCCTGGACTCACCTCAATGCAAAGCCAATGTTCTAGTTGACACTCTCATTCCTGTACTCCTCATGAGTAGTTCTTTGAAGAGTCAGATTCAGACCTCTATTGGGAGACAAATCAGGACCCACAGGACCGCTCAGATGGGGAGTCCTATGGCATTCCATCTGATCCTTCTCCTTCACCTCAGAGGTGCATGTCTACCCTGGAAAGTATATCCTTTCCATGCTTTGTCCATGAAATAGCTCAAGCTATACCATTTAAACTGGAAACAGAGGAAGAACCTCGTTCAGAGCTTTTTGAAATTCAAGATTATGACTCTCCACCAAGAGAGAGTATTACAGTTCCTCTACATTCTGTTATGAAAAGTACTTTACTAAAAATTCTGGGAGACCCCTCTGACAGTTCCGATTGCCCCAAAGAAAATTGACCCAGTGTATAGAATACAGTAATAATAGCAGTGTTATCTTCACCAATTACTTAAAATCTTTAATATACAGTACTGTATCCTTATTCCAAAAACTTCACAGAAAACTTCTAGACTGTTGTAAATATCTTGTAAGACTGGCTTTTGATGCCTTTGATGTCTCCTCATGTATCTCTGTCTTAGCAGTAGCAATGCACCGATTATCCTGGCTCAGAGTCTTCCACCCTTGAATCTGCTGTCCAGGAGCATCTAGCAGGTATCTCTTGTTGTGAAGAAAACTTGTTTGTTTTATCTTCCATGTTTTTTAATTAGGTTGGCTACCTCCTCAATTTTGTCATCAAAGAGGCAGATCATGTAAAAATATGTGGTCTTTTATTCAGTAAAAAGCTCCCGGGTATGAATTTTTGTATATTTGTTTTTAGTTGTTCTGCCCCTGTTGCATCCAATATTCCTGGCAAAACATGGCCGTGTCGGGCACAGATGATTGATAAACTGAGAGCTCTTTACTGAATAAAAGACTGTTTTTTTTATAAGATCTTTCTCTTTGTTTTATCTTCCACATTGGATTTGGTGGATCGCCTGCCTTGTTGTTTTCTGATTCCTAATTAAAAGCATACAGATACAATAAATAAAGACTCTATCTAGGCCTCAAACTACTACTACTACTTCTTCTACTAGAAGATTTCAGGGAGGATATCGACATTACAACTACTGTATACCTAAGCTTTGTTAAACCCCCATGCCTCCTCCACCCCAATGGACTACACCCCAACTCTCATGTCCAAGACAGCAGTGGGGACAAAAATCCTAGAGGCTCCCTCAATCTAAACAACAACCTAATTTTTGACTGCTTCCTAGAGAGCATTGTTACCATACAGTTGTCTGTGGAGCTACCTGTCAGAGGAGGACTTAGGGGGTCTTTTACTAAAGCTTAGCTTGAGTTATCAGCAGCAGGGTCCATTTTATTCCTATGGGCCCTGCTGCAGATAATGCGAGCTAAACTTTAGTAAAAGATTCCCTTATGCCCTTCCAATATGGATGGCCTCTCATAAACTCTGACCAATGGGTCCTACATACCATTCAACAGGGTGGAAAAAAGCCTCAGAAACCTCACAAGGAGCAAAATATAGAGGCTTGCAACCTCAATGTGGGTCAGTTTTCAT
Source organism: Microcaecilia unicolor (assembly GCF_901765095.1). NCBI lineage: Eukaryota > Metazoa > Chordata > Amphibia > Gymnophiona > Siphonopidae > Microcaecilia > Microcaecilia unicolor. Next base: position 549,643,666 of record NC_044031.1, read on the forward strand.
TCATTGGTCATTAAAAAAAAACCTCCCATACTTTTTTTTTTTTGTATCTTATTTTTTTCAATTTTATCAAAACCTTTTATGTTTTTAATCTTTTCAACATTTTTAAATAATAATAATCACCATTAAGAGCATAAAAGCTGCTGATCAGGCTCATATATGGGCAAATCTCATAAATACTAATCTGCAAAAATCCAAAAAGTTGATTGCTATATTTTTCAAATCAACTTCAATGTAAAACAGTCAGTCGTTAAAATACTTACTGCAAACTATATCAATTGCATTTCAAAATAGCGCTCTTAACATCAGACGCCAAGAATATCTCATTTATACTCATAGGTGCATCACTTCCTGCCACCTAGTTAATCTATCAAAATTAAGTCATAACAAGTACAAAGATCCATGTTCCAAATCTAGTAGTTCTAGCATTCCAATCAATAGATGAATTGAGCCCATGTGGCTCCAGGGTCTTGAGTTTAAAAATCCACCAACTCATGCTGCTGTAATTTGTTCCTGCGATCTCCATCGCGTTTGTGTGCTGCTATCCAACTCACTACGAAACACCTCAAATCCTTAAAGGATTTAGAACACAAATCTTTGTACTTATTATGACTTCATTTTAATAGGTTAAGTAGCAGTAAGTGTTTTCACGGCTGAATTCTTTGCATTGAAGTTGATTTGAAAAATATATTAAGCAAGTTTTTGGATTTTTGCAGATGAATATTTATGAGATTTGCCAATATATGAGCCTGATCAGCACAGTCCCCTGGGGATGCTCGCTCTTGTAGTGATCAATATGTCAAAAGCATACTACTGGAGCTGTTTTAGTAGAAAGATTGATTCAATGCGGTTCTGGGTGATCCTTTTACACTAATTACTCCAATATTTTATGTAGAGATGACCTCAGAGATAATAAAACTCACCCAAACAAGGCACCCTAAAGGGTGGACGAATGTCTCAATCATAGGACTTCTTTCGTATTTTTTATTAATATATCAAAAAGATTTTTAGCGATGAACACCCAAGTGTTACCTTAACACCTCTCTTACTCAATATTCACAAATCTCAGAACCAAGTAAATCAATCTTAACACTAACTTCTATAAAAGCCTCATGCTCATCTCTAGCTTAACGATGTAGTCTAACTTTCAAAAACTTGAAAATTTTCAAAATCAATCAAAAAAGTAGGCACTTAACGTATATGTAGTAGTCAAGGCAATCCTCAGTGAGTACAATCCACATGACGTCCTTCTGATAACTATGATAAGTCCTATCCACTGTAACGTCTTTTAGGCTAGTTATCACCAAGCTTTGAGCATAAACATTCCAGAAAGTCCCAACGGACCTGACTCAGCTCAATGAACTTCTTTTGTCCAATCCACTTGACTACTAACTCAAATGTCCTTTGAAAAAAATCATAATGGGTCAAAGGACATTTGAGTTAGTAGTCAAGTGGATTGGACAAAAGGAGAAGTTCATTGAGCAGAGTCATGGTGGAGCTACGTCTGTGTGATAAGAAAATATGAAACAATTCTGGCCCATAAACATCACAGAGTTAAGTCTGTCTTAAAAACTTGGACTCGCTTAGACTTACTTTGTCAAGAACTCCATAGCACTAATTAACCTTATGTATTTCTGTTATTTGTCTAAAGGTATTGTCATGGAAGGATGATAATGTTGTTCTGATCTTTATTTACGCTTATTTGCCATGGATTGTTAATATTGTTTGACTTTGTGTTTGCTTTTGTGTATTATGTTTTGAAAAAACCTTTAATAAAAAATATGGGAAAAAAGGGTGAAAAAGGAGAATACAAAATACATTTTTGACTATTTCAGCATCTGATTACAGAATATGATGGGAATATGATGCAAGATGCCTACAGAACTTAAAGAAATAAAAAGCTGTTTACTTTGGAGAGACTAGTAGCTAGAAATGATAAAGAATTAATTAAAAAAGGTGCTTAAAGGTCAGTTCTAGTTATATGTTATGTAAAATTGTAACATATTTCATTATTGGAAGATAATGTCATACACATACAGACACAATTGATCATAATTAGCAGCTGCATGTGAGTTGAGCTTTACAAAAGACCCCTCCCTCCATGAACAAGATTGGCTCACTGACTGTCACCAAGGAATATGCTGTCAGTTTTCATTTGGCAGCCATTAGTACACAGAATGTTGGCACAGTAATATCCTTCTGTTAGATTTATGGTCAGATGAATGCACAGGTCACAGAAAGAAGTTTTTAAAAAGTGAACAAATACTTTTGCATAGCACAACTGCTCAAACAATATCAACATCTTCTTTAATTCAATATGTTACACCATTTCATACAGAACAAAAAAACTGAAAACATCACTACTTAAACCTGTTAAAGCTCCTAAAGAAGAAAATTCCAGTCACAAAATCCTACATAGGACTTTTTAATGACATTATAGTGTTACAGTTTAAGGGAGAAATATGATTAGACCATGTTTTAAATGTTTCTGCTTCACTGCTATTAATAAAAATATTGGCAGAAGTAAGAGCACTTGTAACCTCTTTCCTTACAAGATACAGTAAACAGTTCCAAAAAACTTTGAGTTATTGCCTGTTGGTGCAAGTTTTCCCTTGTCCACTGTCAGTTAGAAAAATAAACTGCTATATGTCTGATATCAGTAATTTGTTACTCTACAGTATAATCTACAATGGAATGTGCATTGATTTCCATGGACAGAATTTCTATTGCCTTGAATTCCATCACACTATTAGGGGTCAGGTGCTTTCATTTTGGAACATGGCAGTACCCAGGATAACAGCAAGTGAGGATTGCGCTTATTCTGCCCTCCCCCCTACCCTAGGGTATAGGTCAGGGTTTGGGGAGAAGTAAAGCTATTAGTTACCTAACTGGATGAGGGCATGACACATACATGGAGAGAATGAGGCAAGCTCTTTGTTATATGCACAGGTGGCTTATGGGGAAGTAACTTAAGATTGCACTACACAATTTTGAGTTTTGGCCCTTTTCAACCTTTTTTCTGCAAAAAATAAATAGTGTTTCAACAGGATCCATAAGTACATTCTTTGAGATATCCGCCCTTAACACCACAAGACAGTTGAAAAGATTGAAAAATGAAATTTTGTTATCAGTAAGCACTTCAATCTGGACCAAAGACATTAACACTCCATGACAGTCACATCTCAGCCAGTCGTTCTCTCAGTTTTCTTCGGAACGAGAAAGATGTGAGGGTATGCAGTCCCTCAGTAAGCTATGTGGGAACAAAATTCCTTCAACATTAGCCATTTTCCTCACGCACCTCTAAACATTTCTCACAGGTGGGATCTCACTAGTGCTTTTTTTGTAGGAAAAAAGGTACCGGTACTCATTATGGGTGGGGCCACCACCTATGGCTCCGCCCCTATGATAGTCACACCCATGTTGGCCACACCCCTTATACCAACCATGGCACATATAAACAGGCATCATTGAAAATATTATACCAGTATAGCAGAAAAAAATAACTGGAATTTTTTCATTATAAATAATTTCTGTAAGATGTTACAGCTCCAGTATACCCAGTGCAAAATAAGATAGCAGATGTAAATTCTCAAATTGGACATATTTCAAACACTAAAATGAAAATAAAATGATTTTTTTTCTACCTTTGTTGTCTGGTGACTTTGTTTTTCTGATCATGTTGGTCCCAGTCTCTGATTCTGCTGCTCTCTATCTGTTCCCTTAACTCCATTTCCAGGGATTCCTGGAGTAGCCTAGTGGTTAGTGCAGCGGACTTTGATCCTGGGGATCTGGGTTCGATTCCCACTGCAGCTCCTTGTGACTGTGGGCAAGTCACTTAACCCTCTATTGCTCCCCAGGTACAAAATAAGTACCTGAATATATGTAAACTGCTTTGAATGTAGTTGCAAAATACCACAGAAAGGCAGTATATCAAGTCCCATTTCCCTTTCCCATTAATTACATCTTTTAAAATAAGAAACATTTATCAATAAAAACTTAATTAACTCCAGAAATCACATACTCCACTTTAAGTGCCTTTTAGGCACTTGTAATTTTTAGCCTATGGAACCTGAAAAAAATCAAAGGTGTGAAAAAAATTGCATAGTGCACCAGACACAGTGCAGGTGACAGATGACCTTGAACAAATTCTGAGGGTGTGGTTATCAACTTTATTGATTGGCAGATTCAAGACTCAACATGAGTCGTGTTTTGGCCACAAGGCTTTCCTCAGGATCTTTAAGATACCGCTGTGGTTTCACTATAAAATGACACTGTTATTTGGAATCTTGCTGAATGGCAGAAAGACATTGTCACAGGCTGTAGGTATAAAAACTGGACACTAAACAGCAGCAGACAGAACAAACAAGTATCACTCATACACTGACAAGGTAAGTCCCAACCATCAGCGGTTGGGACTTACCTTGTCAGTGTATGAGTGCTATCTATTTGCTTCGTCTGCTGATGTTTAGTATGTAAGAAACAGCAACAAGGGAAAGTGCAGTTCAGGGCCTCAGGATTACCCTAGGCTAATCCCTTATATTGGTTGTCCTGGTTTAGATAGCATACACAGTATATCAAACAGGCCACATAGAAGTGGCACAGCAACATTCCTCCTTACCACAGTCAAGTCCTCTGATGCACTTTCCTGATGGCTCAATGTTGTTGCAAGGAAAGCAGACCTCGTCAACAATTTATTGGCAGAACACTTCCAGAGCATTAAGTCCAAAGACATAACAACCCAATAAGAATTCCAACCGATAATGTAAGTATTAATTTGAGGGAGGTCCAGGAGAAGAGTGAAGGGATTATATGGCCATCTTCTTTGAGCTTGATAGTATCCCCTCTTCCCCATTGCTCTCACTGTGTCCTGTATCCACACATTCTCTATTATCTTCAAATGTCGGTACTCACTGCCTATGTTCTGCACCTGTCCTCATCCCACAGTACCCTCTTCTTTCACTCGTATCATGTCCTTCATCTCCCCTATTGTTTCCTCCCTAGATAGCATGTGGCACCTCAGTGCCAAGGCTCTACCACTCTCTACCAGCCTCTTCCTCTTTCTCCTCCTCTTGGCAGCTTGGGCTGCACATTTTTGCTGTCTTTCTCATGAGTTACTTGGAGGTAGGTAGTGGTCCCAGGTACTCTCCATCTCATCTGAAGGACCCTACTGTTCTCCAGAGGTAAAGGATTTTGTGTGCCATATCAAAGCCAGGCTCTGGGTGACAGATGTGGCAGCCTGAAACCAGGATGTAACTGAGAGCAGAGTAAGAGAGAAAGGTGATCTGCAACTTGCAGCCTGGGCCTGCACCAGTGGCGTAGCCAGGGGTGGGCCTGGGTGGGCCCAGGCCCACCCAGTAGCAGCACACCTATGATGTGGCTGGCAGGGATCCCCAAGCCCCACCAGCCGAAAACTCCCAACTGTCCCTCCTGCATACCTTGTAAATAGCAGATCATCGCCTGCAGCAAGAAGCAACTGATACATACTGTTCACACCGGCCCCACAGCCTTCCCTCTGATGTATTCCCGATTATGCGGAAATAGGATGTTGCCTCAGAGGGAAGGCTGTGGGGCCAACATGAGCAGTGTGTATTAGTTGCTGCTTGCTGCCATTGAAAATCTGCTATTTAAAAGGTATGCAGGGGAGGGGGGATGTTTGAGAGACCATATGGCATGCAGGTGAGAGAGAGTGGGACCAAATCACTTGTGGGACAGGGCGGAGTGCTTCTGCCCACCCATCTTTGGCCCAGGCCCACCCAAAATTGGGTGTCTGGCTACGCCCCTGGCCTGCACAGGAGGGTTAGAGAGGTGGTGGAATCTGGCACTGGGGTGAATGTGTGAGAGGTGTTGTTAGGAAAATATGCCTAGGTGAAATATTGAACTTTACAACTTATTCTTTCTGTATGCAGTTTTTTTCTAATGCTGGAAGGAAAGCCTTCAGAGAAAAGCAGTAGCTTCTGCAGCAATACCTTTGTAGAGGTTGGGATACAGAATAGACCTTTGCAGCAAAAGGCATTGTAGTGAGGGTAGTGGAGGGAGAGGTAGGACCAGCATGACAGTAATCACTAAAGCAGAGAGAAGGGATAAAAGCCGCCTAGCTCATATCCCTTCTCCAAGTTCCTTTCACATCCTCCCTCTGAGCCAATTGCTTTAAGCAACACCAGATTTTAGCCTCTAGTCTCACCTCCGCAAAATGTTTTAAGGAACTGGGGTGGGAGTTCAAGAGCAACAACAGCAGGATGTGTTTTTTCAACAAAAGCCAGATGCTCCTGTGCTAAGGAAGCAGCAAATTAATTTTTTTTGGAGGGGGGAGGGACATAATTTTTTTTTTTATAAAGCCTAGCTGCAGAAATCAGCAAACATTTATCTCTGAAAGCATCTGATGTCGGAGACAACCTAGAGCAGCTGCAGAATGCAAACGTTGTAGCAGTTGAGGAAGGTTAATCTCAAACCTGTGTTATAAAATGTACATTTGATAAAGAAAAGTGTAAGTTGTCCTTCCTGCAGCCTGTGGTTTACACCCTGCCAGGAGAAAGATGGGGAGCCCCCCTTCCCTCTCTTCAGAATGTGTAGGGACAGAATAATCACATATCTTTCTCACACTTGGATGAAGCTACTGAGCATCTCGTTTCGCCTTCTCCAAGGATAAGCAGACATAATGGAATATATTCTATATATGACACCTGAAAAATCGGTGCCAGAAAAACTTCTGCTTAGGCGTATTCTATAAACTGCGCCTAGATTTAGGCAGAGTTTATAGAATACGCCTTGTGGCCATACCTGCATCCATTTACTCCAAGTAAAACTTGATGTAAATTTTCGGAGCACCCACAGCCCATTCCATGCCCATGGCCATGCCCCCTTTAGGCAGCTTGCATTAGAATTTATGCACATCGCTTTATAGAATATGCTTAGCAAGCTGTGCATGTAAATTCTAATTAATGCCAATTAGTGTCAATTGCTTGCTAATTCACAATTATCAGAGCTGATTGGCTTGTTAAGCTAATTAAGTTGCACGCGCAAATCTAGAATACGCCTGGATTTGTGCACACAGCTAGATCGTGCTATATAGAATCTGGGGGAATATTCTCACATATGGGTGACATCATTCACGTAGCCCGGTGCGGACACTGCCAAGTGCACTGTCGCTTTAAACCTTTAAGGCATTGCCCCCACTGTGCATGTCAGGTGCCTTCCCGCCTGATGCATGAGCGTGGGACCAGCAGTCTATTGATTTCCATGGAACAGAGAGGTTGTTTTTTTAAATCTCGCCTCAGCGCATCAAACTTTGGTGCCTTCCCTTTTTCTGGATATTTTTTTCTTCATATTCTACTTTTTTAATACTAATTTGTTAGGTTTAGTCATTTTTTCACTTATTTTTCAATTTTTGGCCTTTGGGGCCTCTGAGCCTATCTTTTGCCCAGAACCATCAATGTTTTTCAGGTATGCATCTACACGAGCTCCCTGGGCCATACAGCCTTTTGAGCTTGCGTAGGCCATTTTTTCCTCCATGTCAACAAAGGTGTGATTGGCTTTAAGAATTGTACTCGATGCAATAGGACTATTTCAGGCACAGACCCCCGAAACTTGTGTGTTCAGTGCTTGGGTCCTGAGCACCAGGACATACAGTGTAGCCTCTGCCTGCGCTTGCAAGCGAGGACCCTTAAAGCCTGTAGAGTCCAGCGTGAGAAACCTTTTGGTTCTGCATCAAAATCCTATGCCTCCACAGGCTATAACTCAGGCTGCATCCACACTACTTTCTCAGCCAGTACTGGCGCTTACTCTACATGAAGAAATATGGGCTATGCTCAAGCAAGAGCTTTCAGGGCTACTGTATTTGCAATCTATACAGGTTTACAGGGTGCTTGTGCCAGCCTCAGCCCAGCCACTTGATACATCAGAGAGACAGTCATGGGAGAGGTCCCATATGCTGACTCAGCTTCAACCTTCTAGGGCAGCGTGGACCCGACTGACGCATGCATCGACATCATCAAAAGAACTATCTTCAACTTCAGAGACTCATCTGCCTCGATGCACCTTGACGCAGATCTGATGCTCTAGTTGACACTCTTTCATGTACTTCCCATGAACAATACTTTGAAGAGTCTGAGTCTGACTGTTCATCTGAAGAGTCCTGTGGCATTTCATCTAATCCTTCTCTGTCACCTGAGAGATCTCACCTAGAAAGTATATCATTTCCTGGCAATATCCCTGAAATAGCTCAAGCTTTACCTTTCAAATTAGAAACAGAGGAGGAACCTGATTCAGAACTCTTTAAGGTTCTAGGTTATAACTCTCCTCCTAGAGAAGGAATCGTTGTTGCACTTTATACAATTATTAAAAACTAGTAAAAAAAGGCCCGTTTCCGAAACCAATGAAACGGGCGCTAGCATGTGGTTTTTTTGTGTGTGTGTGTATATGTGTCACAGAGTTATTGTGTGTGTGTGTGTGTGTGTGTGTGAGGGTGCGGTGTGTATGCTGGTTGTTGGTGTGTCTTTTTTTGTTTTGTTTTTTTGCTTGGGGGTTGGGGGATGTGCTGTGCTGGCAAAGTGGGTTGGATTGGTGTGTGGCTTTGAGGGTGTGTTTCTGTTGTATTGTGTGTGTGTGGTTTGTCTGTCAAGGAGGTTTGTGGAGGGGGTCTTTCTGTTGGTGAAATGTAAATGTGGTTGTAGGGGGGTCAGCCTTTGTTGAGTGTTGTTTTTTTTTCCCATGTTTTTTTTTTGTGATGTGCTGAGGCAGCAGTGTTGTTTTAGATGGGCGGAAGGTAGAGGAGCACGTTCTTTGTCTGTCGGTATTTTTTGGCCATTTCAGGGCTGCTGCAGGGGAATGCTGGAAGAGAAATGTGCTGTTGGAAGCAGCGCCATCTTTTTCCATTGGGCTGGAGTTCTGGGCATCCTGGAGGTGGGTGACGGCTTGCCTGAGGACGGGGATGGTTGTTTTAAGTTGGCGGAAGGGAGAAGAGCACGGTCTCGGGCCATCTGGGGGTGATACGCTATGTTTGGTCCATTTCAGGCCGGCTGCAGGGGAATGCTGGAACATTTATGCGCTGCAGGAATCAGCGCCGTCTTTTTCCGGGTGCTCGGGGAATCCCCGAGGTGGGAGACAGCTTGCCTGAGGCTGGGGATGGTTGGGCACGTCCTTGGCCGCTTCGGCAAAAGGGGAAGAGGAAGGGGGTGGGGAGTTACCTGCAGCCGCCTGAGAAACCATGTATTCGTTGTTTGTTTTGTATTATTAGTTTGCATTTCTGTTGAAGAAAGAGTGGATGCCTTTCGAATGATGGAGGTGGTGCATCGGTGTGCGGTTGTTTCGTTAGTTTGGCAGCCAGTCTCCAGCGATTCCTAGGCAGGGAAGGAGTACTCCTCCCCCTTCCTTGGTCGCTGTTTGCTGCTGACTGGGTCACGGGTAATCCTTCCAGCTGGGCCGCAGCTTGTCCTGTTTGCCCACGTCCCAGATGGTGACGGGCACGTTGTTTTCCAGCTCCTCTGACTCCATGTCAAGCGATCCCAAATATAGTCTGTGCTATAGGCCCTCTGGCACTCTTCAGTACTGGCATTAGGCATTTAAAAAATTTCCCCCCCTCCCCCGGTCTATTTTTGCACATACCCACAGCAGGAATATTCTTCTCTCGTTCCAGCGGTGGTTCTGTGCTCTCCGTGCTGCACAGATAATGAGCCATTCTGCTGGGGAATGCTCCTCCCTTATTGTCACGTAGTTTCCTCTGATTGGTCAGTCTTACGTTGCCTAGTGTTGCCTGGGAACGGTGTTGTGATGGTCCTTTGTGTTTCAGAATGTTGAGGGTGTTTTTTCTGATTGGTCCGTCATGCGAGGGCGGGGCAGAGAGACATGGTCAGTGTTGTGGCTTCACCACCATGAATCCATGAACCCTTCAGTGAGTGACTGAGTGACTTCAGAACGTTGTCTTCAGAACGTTGAGGGTGAGTTTTATTATAGTAGATTACTCAAAAACTGGGAGACTTAACTGATAGTTCAGGTAGCCCCAAAGAAAATTGATATTGTGTATAGGATACAGAAATCCATTGGGTTTGAGGAAACACAGTTATCTCACCATTCCCTAATTGTGGAATCTGTTTTGAAATGCACTCGCAGTGTAAGATCTCATGGTTCTGCTCCTTCAGAAAGGGAAGCTAGAACATCTTTTGGCAGAAAAACTTTTCAAGCTTCTCTGCTAACTAATCGCATATTGGATTAGCAACTTTATTCTGCAATTTACTTAAAATCTCAAATACAGAGTACTCTATTGATATTTTGTGGAATTCCTTCCTCTTGAGAAAGCTGAGGAAATAACTGCACAGGAAACTTCTTGACTGTCATAAATATCTGGCAAGAAAGACCTTTGATGTCTCTTCATGCATTTCTGCCTTAGCAGTGGCAATGGAACATCTCTCCTGGCTCAGAATCTCTGACCTCGAATTTGCTGTCCAGGAGTGGTTAGCAGATGTCCCATTGTTGTGGAGAAAACTTGTTTTGTGACAAAGTCAAGGAACTAGCCAACCTAATTTTAAAAACATACAGATACTATAAAAACTCTGTCAAGGCCACAGATGCCTGCTCTTTCTTCTTCTAGAAGATTTCCAGGAGGATATTGACACTCAAATTACAATGGCCCCGATGCTCAGACGCAAACGCAGGTGCTAGAGACCATTAGCGCTGGACTAGCACCCGTATTTGCCGGTGCACCATGCTTAAAGGCCCCTAACCCGGGGAATAATGACTGTGCGAAAGGATAGTGCAACCAGCATGCTGATGAGCTAATTCCCTATTCCTCCACAATGCTCAGCGGCAAACACACCAAACAAGGGCGCACATTCCGCTGAAAACCCTATGCCAGCTCGGAGCTGGTGTTAGAGTGTCTCAGAAAGGAGAAGCAAGTTTGCAACAGCATCAGAGCAAATAAAGCCATAAGAAGCACGGTCCATGGACCTGGGCATAAAAGAAGCTGCAGCTCTGAGAACCAGTCTCGTGTGTCCTTCGTTTATTTTGTTTCCAAAGTCGAGTGCAAGTAGACACACTTTTTATTTGGGGGGGGGGGGGGGGAACGGGACGAAATGGCCTCTGGATATACATTGCCCAGGTTCCCTGGTGAGACATGTCAAACCCAACAGCTTGTTTTTTTTTACTGACTGTACATCAGAAGCAGAAAGCCTGTGAGGGAATCCATAGAGCCACTGGATCATGAAGGAGCAAAAGGGGCACTCAGGGAGGATAAGGCCGTAGCAGAGAGACGGAATGAATTATTTGCTTTGGTCTTTACGAATGTAGATGTAAGAGATCTATCTGTACCAGAATCAAAACTATATAGAGAGGAACGGTTCCACATAACTTTCTATCTGAGAAGTTCTAAGAGGAAAGGACATTTCTGTGGGTAAGTGACATTATTTTATTCTGTGCTTAGTAAAGATTGGGTTTAAAAGAGGAATTGTAGGATACTGATAAAAACAGTTAGAATTAAAAAAGAAGAAGAAGAAGCAAACTTATTAGCTAGTCTCCATACCCATTTCCCCATAGTTTTAAAAATTATTTTTTTTGCCACAGCATTAACAGATAGTCTTTAGAAGGCACAGTAAGGCCTAGTTCAGTCTTAGAAAAAAAAATAAAAGAGAGAGAAGCAAGCATTATTAACTAGTTTCCATAGTATACAACCCTTTACCCCATAGTTTTAAACTGAAACATTCTCTAGAGGTAGAATTTTAACAACAACGAGTATAAAAAAGATAGTAGCAAGGCTTAAACTGTCCTAAAAGAAAGTTATTTTCTGTTCTTGCCTGCTGGAGAGGTAGCACTACTACTGACCTGAATTAGATATTAATTAAGGTGTGAGGAAGTAGAATATTTGCAGAGGTTACTGGACTAGCTTCAAAAGGTTTGTTTGAAACAGTCTCCTTAGAATCCAAACTATATAGAGAGGAAAGGTACCACTTAACTTTCTTTCTGAGAAGTTCTGGGAGGAAAGGACATTTCTGTGGATAAGTGACATTATTTTATTCTGTGCTTGGTAACTTAAAGATGTGGTTTAAAAGAGGAACTGTAGGATATTGATAAACACGGTTAGAAAAAAAAAAAAAAAGAAGAAGAAGCAAACTTATTAGCTAGTCTCCATACCCTTTTCCCCATAGTTTTATAACTTAAATTTTCTGCCACAGCATTAACAGATAGTCTCTAGAAGGCACATTAGGACCTAGTTCAGTCCTCATTCCCAGCCACCCTCCCCAACTCTCAGCCACCTCTAGCTCAACTCCCACCCACCCCTAGCTCAACTCTTCATTTATAGTCAATTATTCTAATTAGGACAAGAGGGGAGTTTTCATTAGAGTTTTAATTGTTTAATTAGTTTCTGAGAAGCAAACATTAAATAAATTACACCAGTCTTAAGGCTCTTTATAGTCATCTAATATCTTTACTACCTTAAGAAATTTTAATTAAACAACTCTGTAATACTAAGACGCAGACAGTAGTCCAACAGCGAGAGGGTTGCTGTCCAGTCTTTTGCATTGAGTGTCACATGTATGATTATCTCCCAGTTGGTGAGAGGTCATATGTGTGAAAAGAGCTTCTAGCTCTCAGAGAACAAGGCCGTTCTCTTGAGGCTAGAGTAGCAGACTTGAGGAGCTGAGGAAGACAGAGAGGTACATAGAGGAGGCCTACAGAGACATTGTAGAGAAGTCCCACCTCCAATCTGGCAGCCCCTGTGCTGCCTTGAAGGAGGAAGGTCTTCTAACAGGAGAGCATCACCCTGGTGCAGCTGGAAGTAATCCTGTAGCCAGGACCAGCACACCAGGGGATGCAATATGCTCTCGCTCCGAGGATGTGTCTCCAGGAGCTACTGCCCAGGAGGTAAGGGTTAGGACAGCTGTTGTAGTTGATGATTTGATTATTAGGCATGTAGATAGTTGGGTGGCTGATGGACGTGAGGATCGCCTGGTGACTTACCTGCCTGCTGCGAAGGTGGCGGACCTGACGCATCACCTAGATAGGATTTTAGATAGTGCTGGGGAAGAGTCGGCTGTCTTGGTACATGTGACGTAGGAAAATGTGGGAGAGAGTTTCTGGAAGCCAAATTTAGGCTGTTAGGTAGTAAGCTCAAATCCAGAACCTCTAGGGTAGCATTTTCCGAAGTGCTACCTATTCCACGCGCAGGGCACAAGAGACAGGCAGAGCTCCGGAAATGCGTGGATGAAGTGATGGTGCAGGGAGGAGGGGTTTATATTTGTAAGGAACTAGGCAACATTCTGGTGAAGGGGGAGCCTGTTTCGGAAAGAAGGGCTCCACCTTAACCAGGGTGGGACCAGGCTGCTGGCATCGGCATTTAAAAAGGAAATAGAGCAGCTTTTAAACTTGAACCTGGGGGAAGGCCGACAGTCGTTCAAAAATGCGTGGTTCGAAACAAGGTATCTTTCAAAGATATCCCCAAAACAGGGAAGATAGGGTATCCCGATGGCGAGGTTGCAAAAGAGACCATAGTAGATCAGGTGACCTTACGTAAAAATCAGACAAAAGACTGCAAATTAACACTGTCAACTAATGAGCAAGATGTAAATAGCAACAACAAAAATTTTGGAATGTCTATATATTGCACTAAATGAAAAATTAGATATAATAGGCATCTCTGAGACCTCGTGAAAGGAGGATAACCAGGGTACAAATTATATCATAGTGATAGGGTGGATCGAATTGTTGGAGGGGTAGCTTTGTATATTAAGGAGGGCCTTGAATCAAATAGATTGAAAATTCTGCTGGAAACAAAACACATCTTGGAATCCCTATGGATTGAAATTCCATGTGTAAAGGGGAAAAGGACAATGATAGGAGTGTACTACCGTCCACCTGGCCAGGATGAACAGACAGATGTAGAAATGTTATCAGAAATTAGGGAAGCTAACAAACTGGGCAACACAATAATAATGAGTGATTTCAATTACCCCAATATTGATTGGGTAAATGTAACATCAGGGCATGATAAGAAGGTAAAATTCCTTGACGAAATCAAGGACTGCTTTATGGAGCAGCGGGTACAGGATCCAACGAGAGAAGGAAGAATTCTAGACCTAGTCCTTAGTGGAATACATGATCTGGTGCAGGAGGTAATGATGCTGGAGCCGCTTGATAACTGATTATAATATGATCAGATTTTATATCGGCTTTGGAGTAAGTACACATAGTAAATGCAATATGTTAGCATTTAACTTGCAAAAAGGAGACTCTGATAAAATAAGAACAGTGAAAAAAAACCTTAGAGAAGCAGCTGCAATGGTCAAAAATTTACATCAGGCTTGGATGCTGTTCAAAAACACCATCCTGAAAGCCCAGGCCAAATATTATCCATGTATTAAAAAAGGAGGAAGGAAGACCAAATGACAGCCGGCATGGTTAAAAAGTGAGGTGAAGGAAGCTATTAGAGCTAAAAGAAAATCCTTCAGAAAATGGAAGAAGGAACCGACTGAAAATAATAAGAAACAGCATAAGGAATGGCAAGTCAAATGCAAAGCACTGATAAGGAAGTCAAAGAGGGACTTTGAAAAAAAAATTGTGCTGGTGGGAAAAACACACATTAAAATTGTTTTAGGTATATTAAAAGCAAGAAGCCGGCAAAAGAAATGGTTGGACAGCTTGATGACCAAGGGGTAAAAGGGGCAATCAGGGAAGACAAAGCCGTAGCAGAGAGATTAAATGAAATTCTTTGCTTCGGTCTTCACCAAGGAAGATTTGGGAGAAATACCGGTGCCGGAAATGGTATTCAAAGCTGACGAGTCAGAGAAACTGAATGAAATCTCTATAAACCTGAAGGATGTAATGGCGCAATTTGACAAATTAAAGAGTAGCAAATCTCCTGGACCAGATGGTATTCATCCCAGAGTACTGATAGAATTGAAAAATGAACTTGCGGAACTATTGTTAGTAATATGTAATTTATCTTTAAAATCAAGTGTGGTTCCGGAAGATTGAAGGGTGGCCAATGTAATGCCGATTTTTAAAAAAGGTTCCAGAGGTGATCCGGGAAATTATAGACCAGTGAGCCTGACGTCAGTGCCGAGCAAAATGGGAGAGACTATTATGAAGAACAAAATTACTGAGCATATTCAAAAGCATGGATTAATGAAACAAAGCCAACATGGATTTAGTGAAGGGAAATCTTGCCTCACCAATCTATTACATTTCATGAAGGAGTGAACAAACATGTGGCTAAAGGTGAGCCGGTTGATATTGTATATCTGGATTTTCAAAAGGCGTTTGACAAAGTACCTCATGAAAGACTCCAGAGGAAATTGTAGAGTCATGGGATAGGAGGTACTGTCCTATTGTGGATTAAAAACTGGTTAAAAGATAGAAAACAGAGGTTAAATGATCAGTATTCTCAGTGGAGAAGGGTAGTTAGTGGGGTTCCCTAGGGATCTGTGCTGAGACCTCTGCTTTTTAACATATTTATAAATGATCTAGAGGTGGGAGTAACTAGTGAGATAATTAAATTTGCTGACAACACAAAGTTATTCAAAGTTGTTAAATCGCAAGAGGATTGTGAAAAATTACAGGAGGACCTTATGAGACTGAGAAACTGGGCATCTAAATGGCAGATGATGTTTGTGAGCAAGTGCAAAGTGATTCATGTGAGAAGGAGGAACCCGAATTATAGTTATGTAATGCAAGGTTCCACATTAGTAGTCACTGACCGGGAAAGGCATCATCGTTGATGATACATTGAAACCCTCTGCTCACTGTGTGGCGGTGGCTAAGAAAGCAAATAGAATGTTAGGTATTATTAGGAAAGGAATGGAAAACAAAAATGAGGACGTTATAATGCCTTTGTTTTGTTCCATGGTGCGACCGCACCTCAAATATTGTGTTCAATTCTGGTCGTCGCATCTCAAAAAAGATATAGAGTAATTAGGAAAGGTACAGAGAAGGGCGACAAAAATGATAAAGGGGATGGGACAATTTCCCTATGAGGAAAAGCTAAAGTGGCTAGGGTTCTTCAGCTTGGAGAAAAGACGGCTGAGGGAGATTGATAAAGGTCTATAAAATAATGAGTGGAGTGGAACGGATAGACATGAATCACTTGTTTACTATTTCCAATAATACTACTACTACAAATCATTTCTATAGCGCGCTACCAGTCGTACGCAGCGCTTCACAATTGAACATGAAGAAAAGACAGTCCCTGCTCCAAAGAGCTTACAATCTAAATCAATACTAGGACTAGGTGGCATTCAATGAAGTTAGAAAGTAGTAAATTTAAAGCGAATTGAAGAAAATATTTCTTCACTCAACGTATAATTAAACTCTGGAATTTGTTTCTAGAGAATGTAGTAAAAGTGGTTAGCTTAGCGGGGTTTAAAAAAAGGTTTGGATAGCTTCCTAAAGAAAATGTCCATAGACCATTATTAAAATGGACTTGGGGAAAATCCACTGCTTATTTCTAGAATAACTACTACTACTACTTAACATTTCTAGAGCGCTACTAGGGTTACGCAGCGCTGTACAATTTAACAAAGAGAGACAGTCCCTGCTCAAAGAGCTTACAATCTAATAGACAAGTGAACGGTCGGTCCGATTGGGGCAGTCTGGATTCACTGAACGGTAAGGGTTAGGTGCCGAACGCAGCATTGAAGAGGTGGGCTTTAAGCAAAGACTTGAAGATGGGCAGGGAGGGGGCTTGGCGTAAGGGTTCAGGAAGGTTGTTCCAAGCATAGGGTGAGGCGAGGCAGAATGAGCGGAGCCTGGAGTTGGCGGTGGTGGAGAAGGGTACTGAGAGGAGGGATTTATCCTGTGAACGGAGGTTACGGGCGGGAACGTAAGGGGAGATGAGGGTAGAAAGATAGTGAGGGGCAGCAGACTGAGTGCATTTGTAGGTAAGAAGGAGAAGCTTGAATTGAATGCGGTATCTGATCGGAAGCCAGTGAAGTGACCTGAGGAGAGGGGTGATATGAGTATATCGGTTCTGGCGGAATATGAGACATGCAGCAGAGTTCTGAACAGATTGAAGGGGGGATAGATGGCTAAGTGGGAGGCCGGTGAGGAGTAAGTTGCAGTAGTACAGGCGAGAGGTAATGAGAGCATGGACGAGAGTTCGGGTGGTGTGTTCAGAGAGGAAAGGGCAAATTTTGCTGATGTTAAAGAGGAAGAAGCGACAGGTCTTGGCTATCTGCTGGATATGCGCAGAGAAGGAGAGGGAGGAGTCAAAGATGACTCCGAGGTTGCGGGCAGATGAGACGGGGAGGATGAGGGTGTTATCAACTGAGATAGAAAGTGGAGGAAGAGGAGAAGTGGGTTTTGGTGGAAAGACGATAAGCTCGGTCTTGGACATGTTCAGTTTCAGGTGGCAGTTGGACATCCAGGCAGCAATGTCGGATAAGCAGGCCGATACCTTTGCCTGGGTCTCCGCGGTGATGTCTGGTGTGGAGAGATACAGTTGGGTGTCATCAGCATAGAGATGATACTGGAAACCATGAGATGAGATCAGGGAGCCCAGGGAAGAGATGTAGATTGAGAAGAGAAGGGGTCCAAGGACCGATCCCTGGGGAACACCAACAGATAAGGGGATGGAGGTGAAGGAAGATCCATGAGAGTGAACTTTGAAGGTACGGTGGGAGAGATAGGAGGAGAACCAGGAGAGGACAGAGCCCTGGAACCCAAATGAGGACAGTGTGGCAAGAAGTAAGTCATGATTCACAGTGTCAAAAGCGGCGGATAGATCCAGGAGGATGAGGATGGAGTAGTGGCCTCTGGATTTGGCAAGGAACAGGTCATTACAGACTTTAGAGAGTGCTGTTTCTGTCGAGTGAAGAGGGCGAAAACCGGATTGAAGCGGATCGAGGATGGCGTGAGAGGAGAGAAAATCAAGGCAGCGGCTGTGGACTGCGCGCTCAAGTATCTTGGAGAGGAAGGGTAGGAGGGAGATGGGGCGGTAGTTGGAGGGACAGGTAGGGTCTAGTGATGGTTTTTTGAGGAGTGGCATGACTACGGCATGCTTGAAGGTGTCGGGGACAGTTGCAGTGGAGAGAGAGAGGTTGAGGATATGACAGATGGAGGGGGTGATAGTAGGAGAGATGGTGTTAAGTAAGTTGGTGGGGATGGGATCAGAGGAACAAGTGGTGCATTTTGAGGAGGAAAGAAGGCGGGTGTTTTCTTCCTCGGAGATATCAGGAAAGGAGGAGAAGGAGGTCTGGGTTGGTTGGTTGAGGGAGAGGGTTGAAGGGTGAAGAATAAGCAGCATAAAATGTATTGCACTGTTTTGGGATCTTTCCAAGTACTTGTAACCTGGATTGGCCACTGTTGGAAATAGGACGCTGGGCTTGATGGCCCTTCGGTCTGTCCCAGTATGGCAATACTTATGTACTTAAATGGTTTTCAAGGGTGACAATGTGGAGGAACTGAAAGAAATCTCGGTGAATCTGGAAGACGTACTGAGCCAAAGTAAAGAGTAGAAAATCACCTGGACTGGATGGCATGTACCCAAGGGTACTGAGGTCCTGATGCTCAAAATTCTGTTGGTTTTCCGAATAGTGCCATAAAAATACCACCGGAACAGCACAGAACAATGGTCTATGATAAATGAGTTGCAATTATAGAGAATGCTCATAGCGATGAGTATTGCGGAGTTTGGCAGGAGAATTGTGCTTTGGCGCAGGAGGATTTTGCTGGCGCATGTGCAGAAGAGTTCTGCGGTAAGCTCGGCTCCTGTGCACATGGGCCTGGTAAAACCCGAATGTGAAGCACACATTGGCGTCTGTTTTCTGTGGCCTAAATATAAGCGTTTTAAATTTTTTTTTTAGCTTGGACACATATTTAGACGTCGGAAACAGACGCCAATGTGTGCTTTTACTGGGCGTTTCTAATTTTTTTTTTTTTTTTTTTTTACATAGACACTTTAAATTTAAATGCAGGAAACAGATACCAATCTGTGCTTTCGCTTGGGTCTGCTGTTTCTCACGACCTGTGCTTAAGGGCTTGTACAGGCTTCCTTCTGCTTCCAAAAGCAATCAAAACCAGCAGATTTGCAGAAAGAATCATGAGAAAAGTATGAGAATCATGAGAAATCCTCTGTTCAAACTGTCTAATGCCTGCTCTGACTTGGCATTATTTTTTGCAGCAGTAAGGAATTTTGTTTCAGGTGGTCTTTTCTGAGAATTGGGGAGGCATACAAAATGCACGAGCTTCACTGCATTTGCATGCTATCTGCACTAGTGCCTGGCACTCCTGTTGTTTCCCACGCTAGATCCCTCTGAACATTCTGCGCAGGTGAATGCGGGCACTAGTATGGCACTAATGGCATCTAGCATTCACGTTGACTTTTGAGCATTGGAGCTTGAAAGAACTCAAACATGAAATTGCTGATCTGCTGTTAGTGATCTGTACCTTGTTGATAAAATCGTCCTTAGTACCTGAAGATTGGAAAGTGGCCAATGTCATGCCTATTTTTTAAAAGGGTTCCAAGGTGATCCAGGAAATTACAGGCCACTAAGTCTGACTTCAGTGCCAGGCAAAATAGTGGAAACTATTTTAAAGAATAAAATTACAGAACACATAGACAAACATGGTTTAATGGGACAGAGTCAGCATGGATTCACCCAAGGAAATCTTGTCTCACTGATTTGCTTCATTTATTTGAAGGTGTGAGTAAACATGTGAATAAAGGTGAGCCAGTTGATGTAGGGCGAACCTTTCAGAGATCGAGTGCCCAAACAGCAACCCAAAATCGAATTATTTATCGTAAAGTGCCGGTACTCATTATGGGCGGGGTCACCACATATGACTCCACCCCTATGATAGCCACACCCCTTACACCAGCCATGGCACATATAAACAGACATCATTGAAAATATTATACTAGTATAGGAGAAAAAAATAACATGATTTTCTTTCATTATAAATCATTTCTGTAAGCTATTACAGCTCCAGTGTACCCAGTGCAAAATAAGACAGCAGATGTAAATTCTCAAATTGGACATATTCCAAACACTAAAATGAAAATAAAATGATTTTTTCTACCTTTGTTGTCTGGTGACTTTGTTTTTCTGATCATGCTGGCCCAGCATCCGATTCTGCTGCTATCAGTCCTCTTAACTCTATTTCCAGGGCTTCCTTTCCATTTATTTCTTTACTTTCCTCCTTTCTTCTTCATTTTTTGCCCTCCATCCAGGGCCGTGCCTAGGGTCTCTGGTGCCCCCCTGCAGACTATCAGTTGGCGCCCCCCCCCCCCCCCTCCGTCTAGCAGAGCAGGAACAGAAGGGAGCAGGCAAGTAAGCCGGACCTCAGGAAAAAATAGCACTGTATGTATCCCTCATTGATAAGTCTCTGACTCTAAAGTTTAGCAATTTCATTAAAGCAAAATTTATTTTCATAACACTTCAAAGATTTCCAACTCAAAATAGGAATGCTAATTCAAAATGTGAGCAAAGTCCTCTTAGTTTCCAAAGATTCTTTTTCTAATCTCCTTTGCACCAAAGGATATAATTCAGATCAAACATTTATCTCTGATCAACTATCTCAGATCAAATATTTATTTCAGATCAAATATTAAGGTTTCCTTGCTTACAGTCACTTAAATCTACCTAGCCTTTATATAGCTTATAGGATTTAAACACTCTTAAACTGAAATTCACCCTTTTCTATTCTTCATAAACTTCAAGTAATCCTGAAATATTCAGATCCTTTTCTCACTGGACTCAAACTTCAATCTCCACCAACCTCTTTTCATTCATATTTTCTCGTCATTTACCACATAATCAGGCACTCTTTTATAATTTCAGTCAACACACACAGGAACTCACAGCTGCATGTCTCTCTTGGCCAAACCGACGGTCAGTTGCTGTCTCACTCTGTTCCCTTCCCGGCAGATTTCTAACAGAAGCTGATTATCCAATCAGAGAGCTCTATTTGAATGCAGATTAACACACAGCCACTGGGAATTTTTAGTCAAAAACACTAGATAAACCCTTCATTTTTGGACCAAACTTCACACTTTTGATCAGAGCCATAACCTAACATTAAGGCTGTAAACATTCCATCATTTTTATCCATAAATATGCAAATGAGAACCTCCCAAAAACGTACAAATTTGCTTATGATTTAAACAAATCTGAGCATATGACAACCAAGTACAGACTCCCAGCACCTGAATTCTGCAATTAGATTTAATGCAAATACTTTTAAAACTTATTTTTAGCACTTTTAAAATTTCAGGTTCTCTTTAATTTGAATGCTGTTCAAGCTCTGAAGCTCACCCTGAGTGAGGAGTTATCGCCAAACCAAAGCATATATAGCAATCTGGTTGTATTCTCTCAAATAACTTAAAGAGCCTGCCTGCCTCAGTGAATACTGCGTTGCTTTCACTTCCGGGTTTGGGCAGGGGAGATAGGAGAATCGGAACTCCAGGTAAAAGATTTTGCAAGGGGACGGCAGGGCAGCAGCGCCCCTCGAAGGCATGCGCCCCCCTGCCTTGCTTACCCCGCTTACCGCATTGGCACGGCCCTGCCTCCATCCATGTCCAGCAACCCTCCGCTCCCCTCCAGCCACAAATGTCCAGCCGCCCTCCTCTCCCCTCCAGCCACCCATGTCCAGCCACCCTCCTCTCCCCCTGCCCTCCCCTCCAGCCACCCATGTCCAGCCACCCTCCTCCCCCCAGCCTTAAGCCAGAGGTGCCCAGTTCAAATCCCACAGCTGCTTGGGCAAGTCACTTAACCCTCCACTGCCACACGTACAAAAATATTAGAGTGTGAGCCCTCCATGGACAGCAAAATATGTAACTCTCCTTGAGCTTTTACTGGAAAAGGTGTAATATAAATTTTAAAAGTGTGCACATCTGTGCATAAATGTTAGCCTCACAAACATTTTGTTCACATAAAGTTTATGTGAGGCCAATATTTAGACCTAGTGAATGTCTTAAACTCCTGTTTACGTCTTGTGCATTACAGAGGGATACCTACCTATTTTAATATAGTGTGCACCTATGTGTACAATGCAGTGAACCCCTTTCTACATCCTGTGGCCAGTAACAGGGGTGAAAACTGAGGGCCAGAAAGAGAAGGGGTGAGCTAGATACAGCTACAGTAAGGAGATTAGTGCAGTTACTGTCGGGGAAGAAGGGTATAGATTGGAACTTTGAGAGTGGTGTAAGGAATGATAGAAGAGATGATGATGAAGAGCTGTTGTCGGCTGATCTGCGCTGCAGGAATTGAAAAATATCTGTTTAAAAAATATCTGAAAAACATTCTCCATAAAATCGAATTGAATAATGAAGCTACTGGTAGAACTCAAACTGAAAACAATAATGTCAAGAAACAGATAAGTTGATACATTGAGCTAGGGAGGAGACTCCCACTGAAGAAAAAAAAACCATTTGTAATTGTTTTGATGGTATGAGCAGAGCAAACTCATGGTCACTTCAAAGAATAAATGAAACACAAAAATTTAAGGTTCTTTGGGAACGGGGGGAGGGGGAGGCGGCAAAGACACAAGCCACCTTTTCGGCGAGGAGGAGCACCTCCAAAATTGAGCAACCTCCCGCCCTTCCTCCAACCAAACAAGCATCAGGCCGTCCGCCTGCCCGTCCTCCCCTCCCTCCCAGCACCAGGAACCCCCTCCTCCTCTGAAATTTAAAAAGCGTACCGTCCTACTCCTCGGGGTTAAGGCGGCATGCGTCGGCAGCGAAGCGCGTGTTCTTCGCTTGTGTTTTTCGGCCTTCCCTTCTGTCTCTCAAGCTCAGAGCTTGAGAGACAGAAAGGAAGGCCGAAGGCGCGCCGCATGAAGAACGTGTTTTGCTGCCGCTGCTGACGCATGCCGCCTTAACTTCGAGGAGTAGGACGGTACACTTTTTATATTTCAGAGGAGGAGGGGGGTTCCTGGTGCTGGGAGGGAGAACGGGCGGGCGGACAGCCTGATGCTTGTTTGGTTGGAGGGAGGCCGAACTGGTGCTCGGAGGGAGAGTGGGCGGACCAGCGACGGCGCGCGTGCCAAGGGAGAGGGCTCTGCGTGCCCTCTCTGACACACGTGCCATAGGTTCGCCATCCCTGATGTAGGGTATCTAGATTTTCAGAAAGCTTTTGACAAAGTTCCTCATGAGAGTCTCCTGAGAAAATTAGAGTTATGGTATAGGAGGCAATGTTCTGTTGTGGATTAGGAATTGATTATTGGACAGAAAACAAAGGGTAGGGTTAAGTGGCCATTTTTCTCAGTGGAGGAGGGTAAATAGTGGAGTGCTGTGGGGGGGGGGGGGGCTGTGCTATTTAACATATTTATAAATGATTGGGAAATCAGAACGACGAGTGAGGTGATTACATTTGCAGATGCACAACCATCGCTCAGACACACACAATGCTTTTTGTCTATAGTGGAATTCTCAATGCTGGTAACTTCATTGTAATAATAACTAGTATTAAAGATAACTTCCAGTGAATAAAAATGCAGATATGGAAGAAAAACATTGGCAAATGAGGTCTAAATTTTCTAAATAGAAAAAAACAAAGTGGGAGTGGGGGCTCTAAAAAAAAAAGGAAAAATAACTTCACAGCTAAAATGAAGAAATGTTCCTTTAATTTGTGGAAGAAAACAATAATTGCTGATTTATTCATTAGTGGGTATTGCTGTAATCCCCAGATGGAGTCCTTGGCATTACAGTTCCAAGATTAAGTTACTGTGATGCTTGCAGACAACTTGGATCCCCCATGTCAAGGTTGGGGGTCAGTTCAGTAAGAGTATTGAGAAGTTCAAATTGCAGCTGCTACTCTTAGACTGACATACATATTTTACTTTCCTGTGTTACCTGTCCTTAAACCTTGACAAGCACAAATGAGAAGTTTGAATAAAAAACAAAATAAGGTATTTCGATTGACGGGCAGAGTTTAAACAGAAACTATTATGCTGTCATATCTAATGAAAACTGGTATGACAGTCAAGTTAAATAGTCCTTATGCTGACAGCTTTTATTTTCCAAGAGGCTTGTTGCCATATTGGCCCATCAAAAAAAGTTAACAGCGTAAGTCAAGATTTCACTGAGCATATCAATAGTGATTCACATCACGGCATTATGTGATCCTACCTGGGAACATCTGTGATTTCTAGACACGCTATATAGAATCTGGGGGATAGGGACACACATTACTATGGGACCCTTTTCTAAAATGCATTAAGCAGCAAGTATGAACCCATGCTGTTTGGCATGCACAAATTTTCTGAGTTATTTTATGTGTGTATGCATAAATTTTCCAGAATATGCACAAAAAAAGCAAACCCCTTCCCAACCCTGTTTTTGGAACACCCCTATTAAGTTAGTGGAGCTGGGTGATTGGAGGCCACAAAAGCCTTTTTTATTAATTGTTGCTATGAGCAGTGCTGAGGGCCCGCATTACATGTATCAATAGGCAGTATGGGTGTATCTGCTGTGTCTGCCAGTGCTTGTAACGTGATCCCTTACAGTAAGTGGCCTATGCAGTAAATGCAGAGCAGAAGCATACCATGTCCTTGACGTTTACTGTACAGATTTTGTACCTACCACCCTTACGTTTTGCACTTAAGTTGTGATAATGACAAAATCTTACCACACTTTTTGAAAACACACTTACAAATACACGTCTCTATTATGTTTTATGTTGCAAATCAAAAATTATAAAGAAGATACATATAGGTGTAGAGATGTGGATTTTTTTTTTTAGATGTATCACTCACGATTTCCATTTCTAGGTAAGTTACAGACAGGTATACAAGTTATTCCATATCCAAGTGCATTTAAAAACCTATTTGTACCTATTTGGCGGATGAAGTGACTTGTTCAAACTTACAAGGATCTTTGGTGGGAGAAGCAGGATTTGAATCCTGGCTTCCCTGGTTTTTAACCTGCTGCTCTAACCACTCCACTCAGTGACCAATTTAGTGAAACTATAAACATCATGAAAGTGTGTTGAATTAGCCTGATAAAGCTTTTTAAAACAATAAGAAGGAGATCTAAAAATCTGCTTTGGATCTGCAAAAAAGTTTGAAGTGTATTTTTTTGTCATTTATTGGTAAACTAGTAAAAAAGCCCCGTTTCTGATGCAAATGAAACGGGGGCTAGCAATGTTTTCTTCTGTGTGCATGTGGGAGTGTGTGTGTCCGTGCCCTCTGGCCTCTCTCCCCTCCCCCCTCTGAGTCCTTCACTGTTACAGAGCCAGCGATTTGATTTCGTGCTCTGCTGTTTTCCTTCACTGACTGTGTTACAGAGAGGGCGGGGCAGACACTCATAGGGAAACCGGATATCTCGCCCCCTTCACACTTCCGGCTGGAGGCTTCATAGAACGTTGGTTTTGCCTTTTATATAGAGAGATATGCCTGAAGTTTTCAGAAGATTTGACTTTTCTACTTCAGATTTTCTTGAGATCTGCTGGAAAAGATCTAAAAGATTTTTTGCTGCACTCAAACATTAAACTTTGCATTGTTGCATACCTCTGTTTATAAAAGTGAGTATATATTGCTATGATTTCTAACTGGTGGAAATACTGTCAATAGTTTATAATTTACAGTTTATTTAGAACTTGATATACCACTATTTGGAATACTGCCATGGCAGTTTGCTGATCATATCATAGCTGGATTAAGAAAAGAAATACATCGTCATATATAGAGAAAGAAAAAATAGAGTACAATAGTCACCACTTACCTCTGGCTTAGCATGGGTCCAGCTACCCATTCCATATTTCATGCCTCTCTGTCTGGGCGCTTTCTGGGTCCAGGGTCCGAGTGGGCGGGAGCCTCCATGAAGAGCAGACTCCGTCGGAAGCTTCACTCAGTCACTTACTCGGCACGCAGTTCCTCCACCTGGGGAAAGAAGGTTAGTGGACGGGATGGCCCTCTTCACCACCAGGAAACTCCAAAATTGGGCACAAACCCTCTGTGGGAATCAAACTGGCAGTTAAGCCTAGGCTGGCTTTCCGGGATAACCACGCACAGTTCAGTCCGAAATGATCACTCCACAGTCAGCAACTCGTAACAAAATAACTTGAACTCTTAATTTGAAATCTGCAACCAGCAGCTTCAGTCAACTCAATAGAAAACAATCTTTAACCAGATTATGTATCAAATCTCTCTTTCTCTCCTCCGTGGTTCCTCAAAGGAAATCCTGCCTCCTTGCCTTCCTGGTGTTTATACAGGAAGAATCAGGTAATATAAAATATGTACAGTCCCACTCAGTTCCCCTGCGCAACTTGCACGGGCAAATCTTTGTTTTACTCGCTGCTTGCTCTCCGTTCTCTGGAGCAATTCTTTAACGGGCTCAAACTGACTTGTCTTGGCCCTTTCCCAGTGGTGTCCTCTCCCTTGGGATCACCCTGGCCACTAGGACAGCTCTCTTTAGCGCCCCCCCCCCCCCCCCCCAGTCCCCTGGCTTCTCAAGCCTTTTACGTTCATCTTCTTCCCTATCCTTCACAGGGTTTCTCTTTTTCTCGTTTCCTTTATTATCTCTTAACTCCACCTCCCCTGTCTCTCTTTTCTCCAGGGGCACTTTTCCTCTGCATTCTGTTTCATGGACACTCCCATGGGCTGGGCTCCCTCCCACCCAGGAACCTCCCAGTCATTCCCCCCAGTGACTCTCAACAAGGGATACTATCCTTTAATAATCCCTATATAACAGGGGATTATACATACATCCTTCCAAGTCCAATAATAACAGCTAGATTAGTCTCCACAAAAAGCATCCATGAAAAGATGAGTTTTCAGATCTCTCTTAAAAGCTGAATGAGAAGGTTCCAAAGTGATGGGTCTAGTACACTAAAAATAGAACACTGCTTGAAAGAGTGGAGGAGTGGCCTAGTGGTTAGAGTGGTGGACTTTGGTCCTGGGGAACTGGGTTTGAATCCCACTGCAGGCACAGGCAGCTCCTTGTGACTCTGGGCAAGTCACGTAACCCTCCATTGCCCCAGGTACAAATAAATACCTGTATATAATATGTAAGCCACATTGAACCTGCTATGAGTGGGAAAGCACGGGGTACAAATGTAAGGAAAAAAAAGAGGATACCAGAAGAAGATTTTGCTGAGTTGATCTAAGTGCTCTAGATGGACAATAAGGTATCAGAGAGAAAAGATGGGAATCCTGAATCATTAATTTTATAGATAAAATGAGTATTTTAAATGTGATTCTGGTGATTTCTGTGTGAAACTGGTAGCCAGTGTTCAACTGCCAGCTCTTACTCAAGACACTTTCTTTTAATAAGTGCTGTTGAAATACTCCAAGGCAATTTTATGGAACTCATAATCACTGGAATTTCTCAGGTCACACCATGCTAGGATATAATTTGTTTAGATCTCAAAAGCTAAATATCATGCCTGGCCATTGTATTCATGAGGGGCTTGGAATGTAAGTGCACAGACAGTGGTAGGAGGCACTTTTTCTGATGGGCTAGTACAAAACCCCAGTATGGAGTTGGGGACACTGTGTTACTGAGAGTTGTTTTTACATTCAGACAGTAAACTATGGTTTGGTTTAATGAAAAAAGAGGCACTTTTTAAAATAGCCTGCTCAGGTACAAAGTCCAGAGGTAATTTCCATTTGTGGACTTGAGACAATTTTCCAAAGAAAAAGTCAGTTCACCATGGATTCATTTGGTCTGTGGACTTTCTACCTGATTTTTATGTGGGATAAATTTATCTAGAAAGCTTCATTTCATTTTATCTTATGAAGTTATGAGTGATGCACAGCAAAACGTGTGAGGTAAGAACAGTTTGAACAATCAGCCATAACAGGTCTCTGTAAGCCACATTGACCCTGCAAATAGGTGGGAAAATGTGGGATACAAATGCAATACATAAATAAATAAATAAACAATAATAGAAATACTTTCTCACAGATGACCATAAAATTCAATACAGAACATACCACAAGAACTAATGTAAATAAATGTGTTTTCAGTTTCTTTCCAAGGGGGGGGGGGGGGGGTATTAAAGTGGGCTATCATCAAGATGGGTTATTTTACCACTAACTCATTCTATTTCTAGTAGCGCTATAGAAATGATAAGTAGTAGTAATTTTAGCACAGGTCCCATTTTATACAATGAGACCTAGTTGATAATAAGCCAGGTTAACAGTAAAATAACCTTTCTTAATGGTAGGCCAAATTGATAACTTCCTCTCTAAGCATGCTCAAGTAGTACACTTGTACCTGAAAAGGCAATATATGTGGCACTGCTTCTAATTTTCCCCAAAACATATATATATATATATATTTTTTTTTTGTTACATTTGTACCCCGCGCTTTCCCACTCATGGCAGGCTCAATGCGGCAGGCAATGGAGGGTTAAGTGACTTGGCAGAGAGTCACAAGGAGCTGCCTGTGCCGGGAATTGAACTCAGTTCCCCAGGACCAAAGTCCACCACCCTAACCACTAGGCCACTCCTCCACTTCCCCAAAACATATTTCCAGGAGTGCCTCCCTTTAACCTGGCTAAAAGTGCATGCACGGTGGAACATTGGCCGTGCTTCTAGCTAAGTTAATTTTTTGGACAGCCCTTTTACCTGGGTAAATGGCTTTTGAAAATATCCTCTAAATGCTGAAGATTGTATAACATTTTTCACTACATAGGAGCATTTACTAAATTGTAATAAAGGATAGATATATTCTTGCCCAATAGAATCAGAATTCCTGAAGTAATTTGTTGTATGCATCCTTTTGTTATATTATAGCCATCCAGTTTTGAAGTATTTTTTTAATAGGTGAACAAGTAAACTGAATGATACAAGCATGACACGTGTATTTGCAACCAGATTCGAGAGAGTGATTGTTTTTGAGGTTCATAGTTCAGAGATGCATTTATGGCCTTTCACTTGTTGAGCTGTAGGAATAAAAGACTTCCTGCCTGTTAGCAATATCTCTAGTTCCACCATATTACATTCATGCAAAATGAGCCAAAATCCACATCACAAAGCTGCCAAGTATTTTTTTGTAATTTGATTGACAGTGTGTGGTCAATATGTGCCCAAGCCAGAGCAAAGTTATACATTACTTGCTAATTATGAATGGGTAGATCTCCAGATCAGGACCAGGCTCAGGTCCAGGACAGAACTAACATGGTTATGTTGCTTCTTCTTATACTATATATGACAGTTTAGAAAACATTCAGGAAAGCATTTTATTTACTTCAGTCCCACTTTTACTTTCCCAAAACAGAAATCTGAAACTGAATTTATAATATTGATCTATTCATTTACAAAATTTTATTACCAGTATATTTTGCCAAAAATAGTTTAGTTTCTTATTTCTTTATTCAAAACATGTGTGTGAGTATGAATAGCTAAATCATACATATATATATATATATTTTTTTTTTTCAGGTCAGTATTTAAATGCCATGGCCAACATTTTTGAAAATTCCAGCCACGATGTTTAAGTACTTCATGTTTTTACGTTTGGGGAGCGTGCCAGGTGCCCTTGACCTGGATTGGCCACTGTCGGTGACAGGATGCTGGGCTAGATGGACCTTTGGTCTTTCCCAGTATGGCACTACTTATGTACTTATGTACTTATATATGCATAGTGACCAATTCTGCTGCTATACAGACAGCAGTGCTACTGAGTGGAGTGGAGGAGTAGCCTAGTGGTTAGTGCAGTGGACTTTGATCCTGGGGAACTGAGTTCGATTCCCACTTCAGCTGGGCAAGTCACTTAACCCTCCATTGCCCCTGGTACAAAATAAGTACCTGAATAGGTACATAAGCACCGCCATACTGGGAAAGACCAAGGGTCCATCAAGCCCAGCATCCTGTCTCCGACAGCGGCCAATCCAGGCTTCAAAAATCCAGCAAACCGCTTTGAATGTATTTGCAAAAACCTCAGAAAGGCGGTATATCAAGTCCCATTTCCCTTTCCCTAATGTCCAAGTGGGTGCCCAGTGGCTGGACAGTAGTGATCTCTGAACACACCACCCGAACTCTCGTCCACGCTCTCATTACCTCTCGTCTTGACTACTGCAACTTACTCCTCACCGGCCTCCCACTTAGCCACCTATCCCCCCTTCAATCTGTTCAGAACTCTGCTGCACGTCTTATATTCCGCCAAAACCGATATACTCATATCACCCCTCTCCTCAGGTCACTTCACTGGCTTCCAATCAGATACCGCATTCAGTTCAAGCTTCTCCTTCTTACCTACAAATGCACTCAGTCTGCTTCCCCTCCCTACCCACATCTCCCCTTACGTTCCCGTCCGAAACCTCCTCTCAGTACCCTTCTCCACCACTCCAGGCTCCGCTCATTCTGCCTCGCCTCACCCTATGCTTGGAACAACCTTCCTGAGCCCTTACGCCAAGCCCCCTCCCTGCCCATTTTCAAGTCTTTGCTTAAAGCCCACCTCTTCAATGCTGCGTTCGGCACCTAACTCTTTCAGGAAATCCAGACTGCCCCAATTTGACTGCCCCTATCAGACTGACTGTTCACATGTCCTTTAGATTGTAAGCTCTTTGAGCAGGGACTGTCCTTCTATGTTAAATTGTACAGCGCTACGTAACCCTAGTAGCACTTTAGAAATGTTAAGTAGTAGTAGTGATCATCAAACGGTTTAGTTTGATATAACAGTTAAAACAGAGAGGAGCTGCTCAAAACTCAAAATTCTGGATTTCAAACATGCTGACTCTCGTAAAATGGGAGGGGGGGTGCCTGAAGAAAGAGCTGATGGGATGGGAGGACATATGAGAAGTGGAAAGACAGTAGTCCAGGCTGAAAAGAGCTATAAATATGGATACTGACCTTTATGTTTTAATTTGTAAACCGCTCAGTTCTGCAAGTCAGCTTTGGTGTTATATCAAGTTTTAGTAAACTAAAGTAAGTAAGGAGAGTAAATAAAAGCAAGAGAAAAAGGAAACCGATATTGTTCTCTGAGTAAGTGGCTGAGAAAATAAAGGCAAAAGAGTTGGCATTCATGAAATACAGAAAAAGTCAGGAAGAGGAACATAGGAATACCAGAAGAAACTGAAAGGAGCCAAGAGAGATATATGTCTCGGAAAAGCGCAAGTGGAAGAATAAATGGCTAGAAATGTAAAGAGGGGAGACAAGAATTTTTCAGGTATATTAGTGAAAGGAGGAAGGCTAAAAATGGAATTGTGAGGCTGGCAGTGGTTGAAACCCGCGGTGTCAGACTTGTGCAGGGGAGAGCAGTCTTTTAGAAGTATTTCCGGCGAGAATATTCAAGGAGCCTTGAGCATCTAAATGTTAGGACGTGGGGCTCATAAGATAAGTTCTTTATAAATGTTTGTATTTATAAATTTTTGTATTTGGTTATTTCCTACTATTAGCTGGTCAATGTTAGTTAAAGCTTTGACTTGAGTTTGAGTAGCATAGAAAATGCACAGAAATAGCACATTTTGCACTATTTTCACTAAAGAGAGAGTGGCCCAATGAATGAAGTGCTATGTCACCCACCAGTGGTTGTAATATACTACTAAGTGGGTGTGGAAATCTCTGAGGGCACTCTTCTCTTCGTTTTAAAAGAACTCTGCCCTGCAGTGGTAAAAAGAAGTAAGTGCTTCAATAAAGATAGGCACTTGCTTCTTTTTGCCATTGTGGAGCAGAACTGTAGAGGGATTGGTCTCTTCTTGTAATGTAAAGGAGTTAAATGTATTTGGATTTTTATAGGCAGGAGCGGAGGACATTAACAGAGCATCTGTGGTAACTCCTTCACTCACATGTTCCAACTGTTTTTCTTTTTGTATTGAATAAGTCTCAAAAATGTGGTTTTACAACTGTTCCTGTTAAGAAGGTTTCCAACCTTAACCCTCCAGAGGTCAAAATAGAATTTGAGTGTATCAGTCCTTTTGTGTGTATATATACATGGTTAAAGTAATTTGTACTTTTGGTTTACAGCACATCATAGAGGCTTTGTTTTTTTTCCTTTTACAGCTGTTACACATCTGTATTGAAGGCTGGGGAAACTGGCGTTGGTCTGAGCCATTTAGGGTGGACAGTGCTGGAATATTTGTCAGAACCATCCAGTACAAGGGCAGAACAGCTTCACTTATCATCAAAGTTCAACAGCTCAACCGAGTACAAAAACAAGTATGTTTTATTACACACATTTACACTGAAAAAGTCTCCCTCCTCCTCAAGGTCCCCTTTGCTTTTACAAGAAAACTCATACAGAACATAACTGTTAAATATAATAAAATGCTATTTGTAGAGTCCCGCACATCTCCACTGGACATTTCTCTACAAACCACCAGAAGCACAGTAATACAAGAACCTGAACCTGAAGAGATTCCCCTAAATGAAAAATAGCATTGCGCTGATTCCAGTGCCTACATTATACTCCTTTCAGCACATAAGGGGAGAACTGTGCAAGATCTTAAAACATTTTGGAAAACAATACCTTTTCCAGATTCTCCATTGCCTTTTCTTTTCGATATTGAGAAAAAGATATAAGAGGCAGTTCTAAAAGCTGACACCTAAGTGTGCCTAGTATCTAGAACAGCAACACTTATGTGCATGATTGGTGGAAATAATTGGCATTTATATGTGTAAGTGCCAGGCGCTAGTCTATAAACAGTGTGCCGAAATTGTTTAGGAAGAAATGCAATAAATGCTGCTGAAAACATAAGCACTATTCTATATAGGGAGTATGCCCTTTATAGAATAGCGTTCAGCATGGATCCTGCACCTAACTTTTGGGTGATGTACTTATGCCTGCTAACAGTAGGTGTAAATGGTGGTGTACAACTTAGACGCACTTCAGACGAATTCTGTAAATCCGCATGCAACTTTTTGGAATGCCCCCATGTGATTGAAGTTAGCCACCGTGCTTTATAGAATAGTGTGCAGTGAGATCCATACACAAACTTTTAATTAACATCAATAATTGGTTGTGAGCACCCAATGATTGATGTTTCCGAGTTCAATAGTCAATTTATGCACACGCATCTCACGTGCAGACCCAAAGATGGGCATGGAAATTTGGGTGCAGTATATAGAGTCCAGGGGTTAGTGTGCAATTGTCAGGGCAGTGTACATGTGGACAGAGCATGGGCATGTCATGAGCATGTTGCCAAGTGAAGCATACAACTTATACTTATACTGCATGACACACTTAGGCGTGCCCACTTAACCCAGCCATTGACCTGTCATAGTAGGCCTCCTAACTTTTGGCGAGTCAATGTGGTTTTGTGCTAAAATTCAGGCACACTCTTAAGCAGTTAGGGAATTGATTCTAAGTGCATACCTTTGTGTTGCCTAAAACGAGGGACCAGTTTATAGAATTGCCACCATAGTGCTTGGATAAGTATAAGTTTGAATAGATGATGTTTAAAATCTGCACATACCATACCTGTATTCATATATACCTCTAAAATTTCATGACTGATTATTCAACATTTCTGTAACTGATAATTTAAAAATCCCCATATTTGAAGCAGAAATTAAAGTAAAAAATGTAAAAACATTTGAATGCAAGTTAAACCAAAATAACCACTAAAATTCTCCAGAGGTAATGGAAGCTCCTCCTTTTAGTGATATCTGCCTTTAGAAATCTAAGTAAATCAGGGCCATGCTCTCCCGACCCTCATAAAACCCCCATGTTATCATCACATTCTTATTTGCAACGTTTTTATACAGTGCAAAAAAAAAAAAGAAACATTTTAAAAACTAGTCATAGCCATTCCATGAGAATCAAAAACAATCACAAAAGTGGAGAAACTGGATCTGCTACGAGGGGAAGCACAGAAACAGAGGAGTAGCGTGATCAACAGGATGCTTCAAAAAAACCAAGAAGATGAAGAATAATTAGTAAAAATGTCCTTTAATAGTAGAAAATAAGACTTGACACAGCACCGTGTTTCAGCGAGAAACACCTGCCTCAGGAGTCTGTATATGGTAAGGGCCAGTGGGTGGAGCTAAACCAAATCAAGCCTTTAGAAAGACTAATGATTGGTAGATATGCAGGATACATTGGTAGAAAGCACAAGCAAACCTGAAAGGAGAATCATGTCCACAAAAATATCGCTGCCTCATTCTGCCTATTCTTTGCCCCCAGGAATGCCTACATATATGTTGCACAAAAAGAATGCATTAAGGGCTCCTTTTACTAAGCTGCAGTAGGCACTGGCACATGCTTACTGTAGCTTAAAAAGGCTTGCCACGGGATGCACTGAGGTGTCCTGTGGGAAGTTCTGAATGTGCACATGCAAACTGTGCACTAAAACATTTTTTAATTTTTCTGGGAGAGGGTGTGTCTGGGGAGGTGAAGAGAGGATGTTTCTCTGCTAATCAGTTAGTGCATCTACATTACTGTGCACCCACTGGTTAGTGGAGAAGCCCTTACCGCCTACAAAATAGGTGGTGGTAAGGACCATGTGCTAATGCAAACATTAGCATGTGTAAGGAAACAAGAAGGCAGTCGGTCTACAATATCCACAGTGGATCAAAAGAAAAGAAGCAGACCTTGTTCAAGAAAACACAGTCTTTAATAAGTTGTATTGATGCTCCCAGGGTTCACAGTCGGATATCTGACATGGCCATGTTTCACCAAGAGGGGGGGAAAGGGAAATGGGACTTGATATACCGCCTTTCTGAGGTTTTTGCAACTACATTCAAAGCAGTTTACATATATTCAGGTACTTATTTTGTACCAGGGGCAATGGAGTACAGGCTGCGTCACTAAAACCTGTATCAAATGGACCCAGGAAGACATGCATTGACTTGTGTTTGGTGTAGTTTTTAGGTTTGCACTAACTGGTTCTTTATGCCCCTGACACAGCCTGTATTCTTGGCTAAACATGGCCATGTCGGGCATCTGATTGTGAACCCTGGGAGCATCAGTACAACTTATTAAAGACTGTGTTTTCTTCAACAAGGTGTGCTTCCAAGGTGTGCTTCTTTTCTTTCGTTCAACATTAGTATGTGGCCATTAATTTGAAAAGTGGAAAATCGGCCATTTTCTAGCTGCGATAAAAATGGCCTTAGTGCGTGTGAAGGACCCGCATAAGGGAATGCCAAAGCCACTTTTTACTGCTGTTTGTTAAAAGGGCCCCAGAGGCATCTGTGTATCTGTATAAAATACTATAAAATTTATTCTTGTTCCTCTACCCTACTGTGTATAGCTGGTCGTTAAACCAATTATCAAAACGAGCTAACACATTATTTGAAAAAATGCTGAGCTGATATACCTTCAATCACTCAATGCGTGTCATTAAAATGCTTTCTTGTTTACTCTTTATAGTTTTGTCAAGATATGAATGCCGAGTGAGTATCATTAAGGATTGATCCACATCCTGAAGCATTTTACCAAAACATGATCATGTTGACTATGGAGATTATTTATTTTTTACGTTATATTGTTTCTTTCTTTTGAAGATATTAAAAAAAAGAATAATGTTAAAAATGTAAAGTTTACAGATTAGGTCATGAGCACAGACACTATTATGTGGACTAATGATGACATTTTGGTGTCGTGCTTGCTTTGAAAAACTTGCAAGCCTGAGAAGTTGAAGTCCATTCACTAAAATGTACATTTTATATAGTTATATAAAAATGTAAAGAGTGAACAAGAAAGCAAACATTTTTGAATGGCACACATTGAGTGATTGAAGGTATATCAGCTCAGCTTTTTTTCAAATAATGTGTTAGCTTGTTTTATGAATTGGTTTATAAAATACTGGCATAAGTGTCAGAAACCATCCCTTCTTTGCAAACACAGATCCTTACACCTGCTGTCACCACTCTACACACTTCCTGGCAAAGTATACATCATGATGTCATTATGGAGATCAGCGCCAAAAAAAAAGCATGTAGTGGTATTCTATAAACTGTGCCTAAAGTTAGGCGCGGCTTATAGAATAGTGCTTAAGTCCAGGGATCACGTTTATATTTAGGCGCAGCCATTTGCACCAACAAAAATGCGGTGGAAATGCCCACTCCTGTATTTAGGTGTGGAGCTCCTTTATTGTGTAATTATGAGTGTAACTAAAAACCATGCCCCTGATCTGCCCCTATTCGCCCATGACCTCCCTTTTCCGACGCACACATAAAATTTAGGCATGTGCCTAAATTTACGTGCATACATGTTAATTGAAGCTAATTAGTGCAAATAAATGCTTGTTAAAATGCCAATTATTGGCATTAATTAGTTCATTATTCAGTTAAAAATGCGCGTGCACCTAAATTTGTGGGCACGTTTTTAGCACTTTTTATAGAATTAGGGGGCATGTGTACTTTTACATCGGACAGTATTTTATAAGAGGCCATATAGGTAGTTATGTGGCCACATAATTATCTCCATTCTGTACCTATGAGCATAGCCCCAGAGTTGATACCACTTTTATTGCTTTTGGATATGCCCTGGATTGTTTGTTAAAAATTGCTGTTTCCAAAAGGAAACAAAAATCACTCTCATCTCATTGAAAAATGTGCCAATGAAAATATTGTAGAGTTTTTTCCTTTGTGCCTTCTTTGCTTTAGATCACTATATGTGGAAGACAGATCATCTGCAGTTACCTGTCAGAAAGCATTGAACTGAAAGTGGTTCAGCATTACGTTGGCCAGGATGGGCAGGCAGTTGTTAGAGAACATTTTGGATGTCTTGGTGCCCAACAGAGGCTACCTTCATATATCCTGGAGAACAACGAGCTGACGGACCTGTGTGTGAAAGCAAAAGGAAATGAGGACTGGTCACAGGACGTGTGTCTTCAGTCTAAGGACATTGAACACAGTATGGTTATTCAGGTATAACAAAAGGGGGAAAAAGATATTACTTGAGGGAGGGAGCACAAAATTATTTAGTGAATAAATTAAAATCTGTGTATTTATTTACTTTATTAGTAGTTAGCTCACGCCTTTCCAGTGGTAGTTCAAGGCAAGTTATATTCAGGAACAGAGGACTTACAATGAAAGGGGCATGTTTACTAAAGGGACTTAGGATTTGGAGTTAACATGGACTTTAGTGCTTGTAAAATGAAAATCTTTCTTTTTGATGGTATGTTTTATACAGGTTGCATTCTAAAGTAGTCATTAGCACACGGTAACTGCTAGGATTTAACACTGGATCACTTAGGACTTTGGAATATTCTCAGATATAACTGGGAGATGGGAGGGGGTCACGTCACATGGGCAGTAGGCTGTCGTGATTACGCTCCCCCAGCTGAGGGATAAGACGTATTCTCCTGCAAGCAGCAAAGATTATATGGCTGACAACTGGAGACATCCACAGCCAGAACTACCGCTTGGGCTAAATGATCTGTATCTGCTGGATATGCATTATATACAGCCTTTGTATCCAGTAGTTGTAAAGGTTGAGAGTGTGTTAATAGAACACACTTGCTATTAGTTAGATTTCTTTTCTTTCAGTGTGGTCAAGGTGCATTAAACATCTTTGCTTTATAATATATTAAGGAGTCCTTTAAGCTGCAGTGACCACTAGAGCATGCTTACTGCAGCTTAAAAGGGCTTACCATGGGACACGCTGAGGCATCTTGCAGTAAGTTCATAATGCGTATGTGCAAAAACCACGCACTAAAAAATTATTTTTGTATTTTCACACTGGGGGAATATCTGGAGAGCAGAGAATGGGCGTTTCTGCACTAGTCATTGCGTATACATTACCGCATGCTAACTAATTAGTGCAGAATTAGCACGTGATCCCTATTGCCTAGAAAATAGGTGTTAGTAAGTGCGCTTATTTTTGTTAATGGCCACGTGTTAATGGCAACATTAGCGCATGGCCATTAATTCAGAAAATGGAAAATTGGCCATTTTCTAACTGCACTAAAAATGCCCTTAACGCCCTGGAAAGACCCATGTAAGGCCACATTTTAGTGCAACTTAGTAAAAGGAGCCCTAAGTGAGTGAGATTTTTTTATCTGAATATATACTACTAGTAAATAAGGCCCGTTTCCGACACAAATGAAACGGGCGCTAGCAAGGTTTTCCTCGGAGTGTGTATGTTTGAGAGAGTGTGTGTGAGAGTGACTTTGTGAGAGAGACAGATTGAATGTGTGTGGCTGCAAGTGTGTCTGTTAGAGAGTGTGTGTGTGAGATTGACAGTGTGTTTGAGTGGGTATGTGAGCGAGAGCGAGAGTATATGAGAGTGATAGAGTGTTTGACAGTGACTGTGTGACACATAGAGAGTGAATGTGATCCAGTGTGAGACATAGCGTGTGTTGTAGACAGTGTTAGAGAGTGAGAGAGACAGTGAGTATGTGTGTGGGAGAGAGAGAGAGTGTGTGTGTGTGTGAGAGATAGTGTGTGTGACGGAGATACATCCCCCCTCCCTATGTTTGCTCGAAGGGCCCCCTCCGTCTGCGTCTGCCACTGTGTTGTTGCAGGACCCCTCATCTCCCTGTCTGGTCAGTCTCCCCCCCTCCTTTCAGGTCTCCCTGCAGCCCTTCTCTCAGGGCTGTGGGTCGCCCCTCCCCCCTTCGCCTGTGCTGTCAGGACCCCCTCCTCCGCCTCCATCTGTGGTCTGTGTACCTGTTCTGGCCCTCATCCTCCCCCTCCTTGTGCCTGAACTGTTGCTTAGCCTGTGGCAACAGTGGAGACATAAGTACATAAGTAGTGCCATACTGGGAAAGACCAAAGGTCCATCTAGCCCAGCATCCTGTCACCGACAGTGGCCAATCCAGGTCAAGGGCACCTGGCACGCTCCCCAAACGTAAAAACATTCCAGACAAGTTATACCTAAAAATGAGGAATTTTTCCAGTCCATTTAATAGCGGTCTATGGACTTGTCCTTTAGGAATCTATCTAATCCCTTTTTAAACTCCGTCAAGCTAACCGCCCGTACCACGTTCTCCGGCAATGAATTCCAGAGTCTAATTACACGTTGGGTGAAGAAAAATTTTCTCCGATTCGTTTTAAATTTACCACACTGTAGCTTCAACTCATGCCCTCTAGTCCTAGTATTTTTGGATAGCGTGAACAGTCGCTTCACATCCACCCGATCCATTCCACTCATTATTTTATACACTTCTATCATATCTCCCCTCAGCCGTCTCTTCTCCAAGCTGAAAAGCCCTAGCCTTCTCAGCCTCTCTTCATAGGAAAGTCGCCCCATCCCCACTATCATTTTCGTCGCCCTTCGCTGTACCTTTTCCAATTCTACTATATCTTTTTTGAGATACGGAGACCAGTACTGAACACAATACTCCAGGTGCGGTCGCACCATGGAGCGATACAACGGCATTATAACATCCGCACACCTGGACTCCATACCCTTCTTAATAACACCCAACATTCTATTCGCTTTCCTAGCCGCAGCAGCACACTGAGCAGAAGGTTTCAGCGTATCATCGACGACGACACCCAGATCCCTTTCTTGATCCGTAACTCCTAACGCAGAACCTTGCAAGACGTAGCTATAATTCGGGTTCCTCTTACCCACATGCATCACTTTGCACTTGTCAACATTGAACTTCA
This sequence comes from Microcaecilia unicolor, assembly GCF_901765095.1. NCBI lineage: Eukaryota > Metazoa > Chordata > Amphibia > Gymnophiona > Siphonopidae > Microcaecilia > Microcaecilia unicolor. The sequence goes on from NC_044031.1 coordinate 549,683,023, forward strand.
TCTGCCACTTGCACGCCCATTCTCCCAGTCTCGCAAGGTCCTCCTGTAATCGTTCACATTCCTCCTGCGACTTGACGACCCTGAATAATTTTGTGTCATCGGCGAATTTAATTACCTCACTAGTTATTCCCATCTCTAGGTCATTTATAAATACATTAAAAAGCAACGGACCCAGCACAGACCCCTGCGGGACCCCACTAACTACCCTCCTCCACTGAGAATACTGGCCACGCAATCCTACTCTCTGCTTCCTATCTTTCAACCAGTTCTTAATCCATAATAATACCCTACCTCCGATTCCATGACTCTGCAATTTCTTCAGGAGTCTTTCGTGCGGCACTTTGTCAAACGCCTTCTGAAAATCCAGATATACAATATCAACCGGCTCCCCATTGTCCACATGTTTGCTTACCCCCTCAAAAAAATGCATTAGATTGGTGAGGCAAGACTTCCCTTCACTAAATCCGTGCTGACTTTGTCTCATCAGTCCATGTTTTTGTATATGCTCTGCAATTTTATTCTTAATAATAGCCTCCACCATCTTGTGCAGGACCTCCTCTTCCAACCCCCTTGTCATGTTTGTAGAGAAAGAAAAGAGGGTAAAAGAGGAAATGTGTCAAAATGTTTGTAAAAAGGAAGAGGGGCACCTCAGGCAGCGACCAGCTGTCAGCTGTGCAAGTGTAAACAAAACAAAACAAAAAGGAGTTTTGTGCTGCCTGTTCAGTCCCAGCTCGTATTCGTATTCGCTGCTTGAAAGGACAGGAGGGGAGGGTGCACAGCAGGAGCTGACTTACTTTGCCAGATGCGAAGCAACAGCTCCCGCCCTCGTTAGTTCCACATTCAGCTGCCAAGGCCACCGGAGAAAACAGAGGGAGGAGAAACGGGTGCAGAACTCCTCCAGCATATGTGCACAGCAAGGCGAGTGACGCTCCTCCCGAGTGACCCCTTTGCCTCTGACGCTCCTCCCTTCTTCTATTTGACTTCCCTCTGATAGGTCCCTCATTCGGTGTGATGCTCCTCCCTTTTCCTGTTTCAGTTCCCTTTGATAGGTCAGAGTGGTGCAGCTGTGACGCTCCTCCCTTCTCTGATAGGTCAGGGCGGGGCAGAGATGTAGTGTGCTTAAAAATGGTTACAGAGCTTCGAACATACGAACTGTTGAAGCCTCAGAGTGTACTTTAGAACGTTGAGGGTGCTTTTTATGTGCAGATGGGGCGTGGCCTAGGGCGCAGATGGGCGTGGCTGAGTGCAGGTCTATGACTGAGGGTGAGTAGTCCGAATAGTCTAGCCTACCAGGAGGACAGGAGTTCAGGGCTTCACTGCCACAGATGGAGTGAGCTTCAGAACGTCTGAGGGGGGATTTTATTTATATAGATGTGGTATAGTACTGAATATTCTTTTTCCTTTTTAAAGGTAACACAATTCTCCCTTTTGTTTCTCAGAAACATTTAGGGGCCCTTTTACTAAGCAGTGTACATGCGTCCAACGCACGTCAATTTGGAGTTACTGCCCGGCTACCGCATGGCCCAGGTGGTAATTTTGTTTTTTTACGCGCATCCGTTATGTGCGCCTGAAAATAATTTTTATGGCAGTAATCATCATTCTACGCATGTAGAAGATTACCGCGTGAGACCTTACCACTAAGTCAATGGGTGGCGGTAAGGTCTCAGACCCAAAATGCACGCATTCCAATTTTTATTTTGCCGCACGTCCATTTTCAGGAAAAAATTTTAAAAGGCTTTTTTTACAGACACACTGAAAAATGGATCTGTGTGTGCCCAAAACACGCCCCTACACTAGCGCAGTCCATTTTTCAGCGCACCTTAGTAAAAGGACCCCTTAGCATTTAGAGGCTTGTTTACTAAGCTGCGATAAAAAGTGGCCTGTGCTAATTTGGATGTGTGAAATTAGCAAATGCTGGCCATTTTTTTAAAGCGGCGGGTAAAAAGGCCTTTTTTTAATGCGGCAGTAAATGGTCGTGCACTAATATTAAAAGCAGCACATAGCTATTTACTGCCTGAGCACTTACCGCCACCTATTTAATTGGTGGTATGGGTTCACGCACTACTCGTGCGGTAATCAGTCAGCATGTGGCAATGTGGCCACACTGCCAATTACCACCAGAAAGGCCCTCACAGTAGAAAATGGAAAATTATTTTCTACCGTGCGAAACAGCGCATGCCAACTTTGGAATTACCGCCAGGCGCCTGCGCTTCCCTGTCGGTAGTGTCGAATTAGTGCATGCTACCTGCGCGTTAGCCCTACCATGGCTTATTAAAAGGGCCATTTACTGAAGTACTTCAGCCTCACTGTTGTAAAAGTCAGATAAATAGAATACTCCCACTTTGTGCAGATGTATAGCACTAAAATCCAGTACTGTCTTCTAAAGTGAAAAATAGCTTAGTAATTAAAGTTGATATTTTCCATAGATTGAGACCTTCTTCCTTATGCTTATTTCCTAATACATTCTTCCCCTGTAAGTCTCCCCACAGCTGGAGAACCGTCTCCAGGAGTTATAATTCAGCTTTCCTGACATGAGACAAAGCCTGGAGTACAGGAAAAGTAATTTTCCATTGAAAGATTATTTTCTTTCTTTGAAGCTGATAGTGCTCTATTTTGGTGCAGAAGGATTTTCAGTCTGCTGTGGTGGAGTTCCTCTTTGAGATTATATTAACCTTAATTGAACATTATTCGTTTTCAAATATGCAGGTGCCATCTTCCAATGGTTCCATTATTTATGTGTGGTGCACCCTTCTCACTTTGGAACCTACTTCTCAAGTGCAACAACGAATGGTATGTGTTTTCCTCTATCTAAAATTTGTGTGTGATTTTGACCTTTCATATATTAACCAAATAAAGGACAGAATAACCTGACACAAAAATTTATTAGGAAAGTCTGCAGCTGGAATTAAATGTGCTATAAAGTCATTTTGTTATTTTCTTTTTCTAGATTATGTTCAGCCCTCTCTTTATCATGAGGAGTCATCTCCCTGATCCTATTATCATTCATTTGGAGAAAAGGAGTTTGGGATTGGATGAAATACAGCTCATTCCAGGAAAAGGGCAGGAGATGTCTTTACAAAATGTAGAGCCTGACCTGACACATCACTTGACATTTCAGGCTAGGTATAGCATGTGCATCTGATTAAAATTCCACCCCACTGTTAGCTTGGGTTTCATTTCCATTGTAAGGTTAGAGAGTGATATCCCATATAATTCATGTTTTAAATTAACAGTTATTTGCTGATAATAAATGGAAACATACAGATGGTTGCATTAGCATAGTTTGGCACATTTGGACAGTAAAGCCATCCTCAAGACTGCAGACTTTCTTATGTGGTTGGTTTGGTTGAAAGGGCAGTCAAGAATCCAGTGAAGACAGCCTTCTTCCATCTTTCTTTGTCTCATAATCCAAATGAAAACAGTACATAGGAAACCAAAATTACATTGTTAGGCGTGAAGTACCAAGGAGAAACTTGAGGAAATATTTCTCCACCAAAAGGGTGGTGGATAAATTGAACATCCTCCCATGACAGTTACTTTGGGTAGAAGTGTTATAAGAATTCAAGAAAGTGTGGGTAAATGCAGAGGATCCTTGCTTGTGAGGAAATAAAAGACAAACTAAGAGGTAACATAACATACATAGTAGATGACGGCAGAAAAAGCTCTGTACGGTAGGATGTGTTTTCTAGTACTGCAGCACAAAATGTAGATGGGCTTTTGGGTTTTTATCTGCCATTGTATTCCGTGTTTCTTTGTTAGAGAAAAGAGTTGATGCCTCATGACAGTGTTAACTATTTAAAAGTTTCAAGTTTGTAACGGTGTTCTAGAACTTATTAAGATTCAGTTTTTTAGCAGGATCTTGCTGGTCATAGCTCTTTTTATGATAACCAGTTTCAACATTTGCCCAGTGACCATGCAGTACTAGTTTCTACAGAAGGAAAGCTTTATAAACTGCTATCCGTGGACTTTCATTGACTGTCTTTTCTTTGTTCATATAATAGGGAAGAGGATGGGCCTTCAGAATGTGCTGTGCCCATATCAACTTCACTTATCAAACAGATTGCCACAAAGACAGCCCCAGCAAGCGCTGTGCATGAGAGACTATCTGAATTCTATGGAGCTAATAGTATTCCTCGACCACAATGGCCATATGATAAAAAGGATTCAGACAGGTGATGTTTTACATTTTACATACTTTGCCCTAAATAGAATTTGACTGTTGAGCATGTTAAAATCAGTCATCTGAGAAATACACATTGTTTTCTGTTGTGGAACACTCCTGAGCTGCATATGTGAACCTATTCAAACTGCACCAGTTTTTCTTGTACTGCTGACTATGATAATCAAGCTTGAGGAAAATGCTACTTTGACTCAAGAGAATGCACTGATATACATACTTTGTTTTGCACATAAAGGGGCCCTTTTGCAAAGGTGCGTTAGGTTCTACGCATGTGCAGCGTGTGCCAAAATGAGGCTACCGTCAGGCTACCATGCCCTCATGGCAGTAATTTCAGATTTGCCACATGCCCATAGTGCAGTGTTTCCAGCGGTAATTGGCAGTTGGCGTGTGCTGACCGGTCACCGTGTGTGTAGTGCGTAAGCCCTTACTGCTAGATCAATGGGTGACGATAAGGGCTCAGGCCAGTTTTAGGTACTTGCTGGTTTCAGTTTTACCACATGCCCTTTACCGTCCTATTAAAAAAAAAAGCCCTTTTCTGCAGATGTGGTAAAAGCTGGCCTGGCGTGTACCCAAAACACAGTCCTACATTACTGCAGACCACTTTTTATGTGGCTTAGTAAAAGGACCCCATAACTATGCAGAGAGATTTCAGTTTGAAACCTTCACATGAACCTTGCTCTTGCAAAGTTCATAGGTGCTTTTGTACCTGCAGCGTTTGCCAGATTTTGAAAGGAAAACTTCATGGGGCATGATCCCCTTGAAAATTAATCGAAACTACAAGTTACTAAGGCAGTCTAAAAAGTACCCCCACTATCTGCATCCATCACATTTCTTGTGAGTAGACTGTTTGGGTTCAGAATTACTACCATACCTAAATGATAACAAATGATATAAAATATGAAGTAACAATAAAGATTTCTAGTCCCTTTCTTTTTTGTATTCATTATCACAGTCTAAGGGCCCTTTTTACAAAGCTGCACTGTAGGAATTGTAACTTTTTAGCGTTTCTAGCTTTAGCGCACGCTAAAAAGTTAGCACAACTACAGCACTGCTTAGTAAACAGGTCCCTAAGTCTGATTACTAGGTGTAAACCCTCTTTTACTTCTTATATGGATCTTATTTTCTCACCAGAATTTGTGTCTACAGCCTACAAAGAACTTGTGAAGGATAATTTTCAAAAGCATTTCTGTGGGTAAATCAGGGCATTATCCCCATAATTCTATGAAATCTGGTAGCCAATTTTACACTTACCCCCGGATTCTATATAGCGCGACTTAAGTTGTGTGTTCAAATCCACTAGTATTCTGGATTTGCTTGCGCAACTTAATTAGTTAACAAGCTAATCAGCACCAATAATTGCCACTTAATCTAATTGGCATTAATTAGAATTTACAGGCAGAACTGTCTAAGCGTATTCTGTAACACGATACACGTAAATTCTAAGTTGCATAGTTGAACAGGGGGCATGGCCAAGGGCATGGAATCGGTGGGTCGTGGGCACTTCTAAAATCTATGGGGTCCTTTTACAAAAGCATACTAGTGTTTTTAATGTGCGCTAATCATTAGCGCACTCTAAAAATGCTAGCACGCCTTTGTAAAAGATCCCTTATGCGCTTTGTTATAGAATACACCCAGTCCGCTAGTAATTTAGGCATCTGCATTTACACCAAGTAAAACTTGGTGTAACTGTCTGTGACTAAATTTAGTTGCGTGGATGGGCACTCAGTGTATTCTATGTGCAAAAATTTAGGCTTAAAATACTCCTAAATTTAGGTGTACTTTATAGAATATGCCTAGGCATATTTTGTTTCAGTGCTGATTTTTTGGAAATGATATATAGAATTTAGTCCATAGCACGCAAAATTGTTTGCACAATTTATAACCTAAGCGTTACTCTAAATATTATGAATATAAAGGGCAATACTATAATTTGGGCAGTCACATTTACACACTCCCCTTGTGCACATAACTGCTGGTATTCTAGACATTTATTTGACAGTGCCTGGTCACTATTCTGCAAATTCCCATTTAACTTACATAGCACATATTTGAAAGGGAAGTGCAAATGAGTGGGACATGGGCTAACCTCCCAGTTATGCACATAACTTATAGAATACTGAATTTATGGGTGCCCCAGCCACATTTACGCACCCACAGTTTTGCTAGGTCTGTGGCTGGAGTAATTGTTGACATGTAAATTTTAGGCACTCCGATACTGAGTTATGCTAGTATACTATAACTAAATCTGGGTGGCCAGGTGCCTTACAGAATAGGCTTCTACCATGCATCCTTCAGGTGCCTAAGTGGAGACACCCAGTTGTAGAATTGCTTCCATAGAAACTAACTGACCACAGTCTCATTTGGCCTGATATTTAAAGAGAGTTGTATATTGGTTATAGAGTAGCCATTACATAAGTACCTTAGCCATAGATCTTGTCAGCTGGTCTCCCTTCCACCACCTGGCCAGAGTCAACCCTGTTCAGCTTGAAGGGTTCGATACACTCCAGGACACTCGGGCTATAATCTTGTCCTAACTCCAGTTGCTTGGTTTCTGCAGCTCCTTCCAGAAAACCGCTGCACAAGCTGTCCTTACAGTAGTAGTTGAACAAAACGGGCAGCCACTCCAATACTTTTATAAGTCAAAAGGTTTTTATTTGCACATGCTAAATCACACAGTCTTATTCCTGTTTCAACTTCATCATCACAGGACAGCTCCTCACCTGAAGCTTCTTACATTTTACTCCATCTCAACAATATAGTTTAAGTTCCTGTCTCAGACAATTTTAACCACAGTTCAGTTTTCCTCAGCACTACCTTCTGTCCTTCGGTAGTTTACTGGCTACTTGCACTTTTTCACAATCAGTTCACTTCATTGACACAGTCTCAGTCTCCTTCCACTAAGGAGCTTTAATCACAATTCAACCTTTCCAGGCACTACCTTCTGTCCTTGTGAAGTATGCTGGGCTAATCTCCTCCACAGATTCCTCCCAAACTGCACCAGCTTTGCTTCCCCAATCTTAAAACAATTCAGGTAGTACTGCAGCCAGGAACCCTTTCACCTTGCCATCTGGAGTCTGTGCTAGAGCCACAACCTCCATGCTCTCCTCCTCCATCTCCTCCACTGCCACCATTTTATCACATTCCATAGCCTCCTCCCCACCTAGTTCTCCCAGCTGCTCCCCATCTTCCTGATCAGAAACCATCTCCCAGTCATGCTCCTCCCCCTCTATGTCCTGAGAGTCCTGCCTTGGGTCAGGTGGGTTCTGGGGATGGTAGTTTCTACCCTTGGTTAGCATTCTGGTCGGTCTTTTGGCCACTAGGGGGCGAATTCCATGTTTATAAGGAATCTGTGAATGAAATTTGCTCTTCCTCAAGAGCACACTTTCCTTCTGCCTCTGCCTTCGCCCTCCTTGAAGCAGACTCCTCTCAAACCCCTTACAATCTTTAGAAATTATACAGATAGGATTGGGCTGTTTAAATGGCCAAATGACCTGATACGTTCTGCATAATTGTAACCTGAGGAAGGTTTTAATCTCAGAAATGTAGTGACAAAATAGATTGCTATTACATTTGGCAATCACCTTATTCTTTTTATTTGTATTTTATTAGTATTATGGCTTGTAATTTGCAACAGATTATTTTGAAACAATAGATTTGTAATAACAATGAATTTCCCTTATGCAAAGTTACTCTTTCTACTTAGCACTCTGCTTTCTTTAACTATAAATTATTTTTCTCCTTGAATCCCTGGCTTGCAGCTAGATTTGTGTTTATCATGCACATAACATGTATTTGAACAATTTGAAAACAAAGACATCATGGGAGATTAACTGGCATGAAACAGCAGTCCCAACTCTAACTGCCTTACCAGGCTTTTGTCCGTGGTCATTTCAATTAATAAAGACATTCCTAGAATCATACTTGTTCTACCAGACTTAAAACTTCATCATCAATGTCACTATTGAATAGCCTCAAAAAAGAGATTTCTGAAAACATGTAACCTCATATAAAAATAATATTATGCTAATAATCTTGCTTCTCTGGTTATGATTTTTTGGAACAGCAGTGAACAACTAGCTCAGTGGGATAGTCCAATGCGAGTAAAACTTTCAGTCTGGAAACCCTGTCTTAAAACTCTACTAATAGAACTCCTCCCTTGGGCTCTGCTTATCAATCATTCCAAATGGGACCTCTGGCTGTTTGAAGGAGAGACAATTGTTCTGCAGATTCCTGCTGGAAAAACAATTATACCTCCTAACTTTAAGGTAAAGATACATTCTACATGTCTATACATTACTTATATGCATTTTTAACAGTGTCCAGTTAACTACATTCTAAAAGTAATATTCAAATTCCAGTCTATATGGAGTATTATTGGTTAACATAATATTTTGCGACTCATGGTCCTTAATGGGGAGTTAAGCAAGATAGTCCGAAGCACTTATTTTTACACTTCAGTGGACGAATTTATTCAAGTATGTGTAAAGAAGGAAAAACCTCAATATACAATGCAATTTTTATATTTTAATATTGTTTTAATTTTTTAAAGAAAATTATAAAATCAAATAAAACTCATAAGAGTCAATGTAGGGAAAAGTAGTTACAATCAAAATAGCACTCATACATCCAGAAAAAAGAAAATCCAATCCTGTTTCAGCTACTAAAGATAGAAGAAAAAGGAAGGAGGACTGCAGAACCCCCCCCCCCACCACCACCAATATAAAGTAAAGTACAAATAGATTATCCTATACTAGTTATCTGTTCTAAAGTAAATTGTCCTTTATTCTATCAACCATCAGAGAATCCAGACAGCAACACTTGATGCTAGATCAGCAAATCTAAGTGGTATCTAAAAGAAAAACAAATTAATTTCCTTGGTATCTTATCATACATCTCCTAGAATATTTCAAGGGGAATGGTATCTTTAAGCCAAGGCCTTTGGATGCACTAAAGAAATTTCCTCTTGACCTCCTGAGTCATAGGAGAAACATCAGGGAATACAGATACCTTATGAGAAATTGAAATTAGCCAAACACACTCTAAAGAAAGATTTTAGAACTGTCTTAAAGACTCCTAAAGGTAGCAACCACCGTACCCCAGTTGGCTAAAAGTCTGTAGAATCTCAGTTAATACCCCCATTTCCATCTGTGATGAAGATGTTAACGAACTTCATAACTGAACCCAAATTATAAAATGATCTCTCAGTCCCAGTTTAGTGTAGTTTAGTTTATTTATATTTGGTATACCACCTGTCAAATCATGAATCAAAGTGGTTTACAATTCTAAAATCCAAAACCACAAGAAAGGAACTACAACAAATCAGACAGGAAAGAAACAGGCAGAAATGGGGAGAAAGGGAGAGAAGGAGACTCAGAGACACTGCAGTGGCTCAAACCCCGTGCCATCTTATAAGACATCGCTGGAGGTCTTAATAAAAAGGTGGGTTTTAAGTAAATCTTAACTGGGAATGTGATGGCTCAGAATGAAAGTCTGGTGGAGAGAATTCCCAAGGGAGGGACCAGTAAAGAAAAAAGCCAAATGACATGTAGAATTCGGTCTGGAGCATGCAAGTGGAAGGATTGTAAGTTGTTTGCTAGTTGAGGACAGCAGCGCCAGACCGGTCTTATACGGAACAATCAAAGTGGATGAGTAAAGGAGGATACAAGTATGAAGAACTTTGTGAGTTAGTGATTTTTATATTGTATTCTGAAAGAAACAGGAAGCCAATGATGTTGTTTTAAAAAAGGTGATATGTGATCCAAATGGCGAATTGCAGTATTTTGCACAATCTGAAGTTTCTTATGAAGCAGCATAGAAACCCAGAGTAACAGATATTATAGTAATCGAGTTTGGAAATGACCAGAGCATGGAGTAGGATAGCGCAGACTTCTGTGTCTGGATATGAACAGATAGAGCATATACTGTGCAATGAAAGAAAACAAGAATGGGCAACAGAAGAAATCTGAGGTAGGAAGTGTCACGTATGTGAATGTTTCCTTGTTTGTGCTCACCTCGCCCTCTGGTGGCCAGAACCGGTAGCTGCTATGGACTGTCCCTCGTTCCAGACTTCAGCCCAGTCCGGTCCGGATCTTCCGGGCTGTAAGACTTGCTTTTCTTGTTTGTGCCTGAACAGCACCCGTAGCTGCCTTGTGATTCCTGCAGCTGAGCATCAGCAGCGGATGGGCTTTATTAATCCCCTGGAAACTTCTGTGTTTGCCTTTGCATCGCCTAAGGTCCCTGGTATGCTGGTGTGCTCTGTGCACTTCTGCCTAGTCCAGTTTATTGTCTGAGAGTCTTGCCTGTTTCTAGTCTAGTCTGTGTGTAGTTTATCTTGTACTGTATTTTATTTATTTATTTATTTATTGCATTTGTATCCCACATTTTCCCACCTTTTTGCGGGCTCAGTGTGGCTTACAATATGATATGAATGATGGAAGTACAATTTGTTACAACTTGGTTATGGATTACATTGTGAAGAGTTATGCGAGACAATCAAAGTATTGTTGCAGAATATAACAATGGATCAAAGCTTTCAAACATTGGAAGGAGACAGCGGGAAGCTAGAAGGGCATTATATGTGGTATACATATATCTGTGGATAAAGGTATGAGTGAAGTTAGATTACGGGGTGACTTGTTTCCCAGTCTTGTTTCTTGTTTGTATGTATTTCTCTAGTTCTTGGTGGTCTGTGTTTCTTGTTTAGTGGCTGCCTGGAAGCTTTCAGTTTTGGCTCTTACCTGTCTGTGTTTCCTTTCTTAGTGGCTGCTTTGCAGCTTTTAGTCCTTGCTCTCAAGCCTATCCATTTCCTACCTAGTGTTGTATTGTCTATCTGTGTGTCCTAGCCCAGTAGTCTGTCTTGCTTCCCATGTATTTTCCTTTCCCCTCTGACCCTCAGTCACTTTTCAGCCTAGTTGGTATCCAGTTCCTGCCCTGTCCTGTAAGTCCTGCCGGCCACCTGCACCCAGGGGCTCAACTCCTGAGGAAGTCAAGTGCAGGTGAAGTCTAGCTGTTCCTGTCAGAGTGCTGCCTTGTCTCTGGTGTGGGGGGCGGGGTTGCCTGCCACTGCTGCTCCACGGCAGTGGCCCAAGGGCTCACGAACCTAGTTTCTGCCTTGAAAATCTGACAGGAAGGAAAGCTGAGCATCACAGATACTTGAAAGACAGTACAAGGGAAAGTGGAATATGGCGATGAGTAGGAACAGCTGAAGGAAAAGTGGCACAGCCAGTAATCCAAAGAGGAGTTAATTTAGACGGATTAAAGATCAAATGGTTCTCAGTGATCCAGCAGTCAATAAAATTGAGACAGTCCTGTGAAGCGGAAAAATCAGGGACAGAGGGATCCTGGGTGGAGACTAATAAGATATTGTCTGCATAGATGTAAAAGCGGATAACCGCCTACTGGATAAAGTGAGCTAAAGAGGCAAAGAAAATTTTAAAAGCTGAGAAAGTATAGATCTTTGGGGGAGACCATAGGATAAAGGACAAAGGGCTGATTCGGTTTGGGAGGTACATACTTTGTAGAAGCAATCTGAGAGAGAGAATGAAAACCAAGAGAGAACTGTGCCAGACTCCCCCAGCAAAACAGCATAGCCATGGTCGAAGGAAGTATGAATATCATTTAGAAGGGAAGTGATAATTGTCTCAGTGGAGTGCACATACAAAAACCTGATTGAAAAGGATGAAGAAAATTGGAAGTCTCCACATGTGTGACAAGTTTTTCAGTGAGTTTAGAGAAACGGAATATTAGAAATAGGTCTGTAGTTGTCTGGGTTTGCCGCATCAAGGGTAGGTTTTTTCAAAATAGGGCGAACAACCATAGTTTTCCAAAGGGAAAGGACAGTACGAGAAGAGAGACTTTTACAGACTATATGAAGTACCAAAGGTAAAAGACCATGAGTAGATATACTGAGCCATGAGGAATGCAAGGGGGTCTAAGGGACAGGTGGTCTTCCTAAGGGAAGAATACGCTTTAGGAAGCTCCATTAGAGAGGGTAGATTGAAGTGAATCCAAGTAGTGAATACCAGAGCACCCCCAGGGGGGGAACAGTGATTGGGAGGAGAGGCTGGGGTGGGTGAACGAGCAACAGAGGGGGTAGCAGGGAGAGGTGACACAGCTGCTTAGGCTGCTGCTATCTTGTGTGCAAAGCAGCACACAAAGTCAGTGGCAGACAGAGAATCAAGGTTAGATCAACAAGGACCAAGAGAAGAGAGATGGGAGCAAACCTGAAAGTGCCTTAGAGTAATCAGATGAATCACAAATTAATGCAGAATAATAATCATGACAAGCAGCAAGCAGTTATGCTCAATAGGCATGGAGGTCTTGACAAAAGAGAAAGCAATGCTCCTGAGAGCACAATTTCTGCATTGTCTTCTCTGTTCTTTGTAATTCCTGTCTAGTCAGGCATAAGTCTCCATTATACTAAGGTTTACATGTGAAGTTTGGAATAGAAACTTTGTGAAATGGTGTGAATGACTTGATGGAAGAGCATAGGATGGTATCTCAGGTTGTTGCCTTAGTCAATAAGGGCAAGTCTCTGAAATTTTGTGGAAATGCTGAAGCCAGTGGAGGGATAGTCAATGGATCAGCCAGCCTAAAGTCCTGATACATCAGAGCTACCTGGGGAGAGGGTAACACTGGTCTAAACAGAACAAGGGAGAAAGATGTAAGTAAATGGTTAGACCATGATAGGGGAGTAGAGGCAAAGTTAGAGAAACAGAACACACCTATGGCCCATTCATGTCCTGTCCCAGTTTCAGACTAGAATCCAAGAGTTAAAATGTGTAGGCATATATTCTATGGGGCACTTTTACAACTAGGTGCCTCTATTTAGGCTCCACAAGGACACTCAGTAGGAGCTCATTCTATAAAAGCACTTGAACACTCTGGTTTTATTTATAGAATACTAGCAAAACCTGGTATTATTGTGCCTAACATTTAGGTGCCATCAGTTACACAAGCCATAGACCTGACATATGTGCATGCATCTAAATGCAGCAGGGACACATAACAACAGTATTCTGTAAGTTACTTGCGTTATTGGAAGCCCTGACCATGTACACACCTCCCTTGTAATTATACATGCTATATAAGTTAAGTAGATATTGGCAGAATAGCATTTGGGTGCCTTGCTAGCACTTATGTAAGTGTACACATATGCATGTAATTGCTAGTAATCTAATTCACATAAGGAGTGTGCAAATTTAGGCATCTAGATTATGGAATTGCCGTTAAAACCAAGTCTCTAACAGTAATATTCCAGTGGTATCTTTTTATAACAAACTTTGAGCATGCCAGATTGAAATTGTTTCCTCAAAGTAAGCCAACTATATTATTTGTTGGAGTGGTTAAATTCTACTATAACAAATCTGTTGTCTCCCAACTTGTTGATTACAAAGGTCATCCACTGTCCTTGTATAGTAATTTATATAAGAAGTTTTACGCAGAACTATAGGAGCCTAATTTCTGTAATGTGCACACGTGGGGGGTCCACAATCCAAACTTATGCATAGATCTGAACATAAAAATCTCTGTCAGAGTTTTCATGTTCTGAAATTTGGTGTAAGTAGCATACCAAACAAAAACGTTATTAGGAGCACACACTTGCACATATACAAACATAGTGATCTCATAAGCAACCTTTTACTTCAGAAAGTAGGCTAAAAACACTAATAATCTTCTCATACATAAAGCTGCACTGATCCACTTTACTGGTAATGTGTCTCTAACATTTGAGTGCCCTGATAATTTACCATTTTGGTATGAGTGAGTAATAGGGATTTCCCCATTGGAAAAAATGTGTACAGGACAAATTCAGCCTTTCAGCAAATATACATTATGACTAATGGAATGCCATTACATCAGTATGTAATCTAGCCTTGTAAGTGCACTATTGTAGAAGATTTTACTTAAAAAACTGAATGAAAATGAAAATACATTAATTTTTCTATTTCAGGAAGCATTTCAAATTGGAATCTACTGGGCCAACACTAACACTGTGCACAAGTCTGTAGCAGTCAATCTGGTCCATGATATGACATCTCCCAAATGGAAAGATGGAGATAATGATGAAGTCGTAACTTTAGATGAAGAAGGATTTGTGGATACAGAAATAAAACTGGGTGCCTTTCCAGGTTGTCAGAAGGTCAGGAGAAGATTAAGATGGTTGATAATTTAAACTGTGAAAAAACTATATTTTGTCAGATAGTTTAATATGCAGTATGACTCTGGAACATAGAATGACCTTAATAGATTGGTTGCTAATACTTCAGGAATAAGTACATAAGTATTGCCACACTGGGACAGACCAAAGGTCCATCAAGCCCAGCATCCTGTTTCCAACAGTGGCCAATCCAGGTCACAAATACCTGACACGATCCCAAAACAGTTCAATACGTTTTATGGTGCTTAGCCTAGAAATAAGCAGTAGACCAGTTGATGCAAAGTCTTTAGTAGGCATGTGAGACTTCTAAAAGCAAAACTGAAGCTTCCTCTATGCAGAACAGCACTTGAACAGTTCACCTGTGAATTGTGGGATCCACCTTTTAGAAAACAAAAATAATTTTATGTCATGTAGAATATTTTGAGTAGCTCTTCTACTTCTGTAATATTGACAAGCCATTGACTACTTTTCCTTTCACCTTGTAAAATATAGTGGTAGTTTGACATCTTGTCCCTAAGGTATTTTATGCTTGTTATTTGTTAACAAGCAGTCAAATATTGCTAGTTCACTAATTTATTGTAAGGAGACGATGACCGTAATGTATAAGTGTGCAAAGAAAAGCATTTTCCATAGATTCTTGTATGTGGCAAGAGCTTTGCATGATACTACCCCAAGGGAACTTCCTAAAGAGGACGTTCTAAAGCTTTGAAAGTGGTTTCTAAGCAACCAGCAGCTGCCAGCAGTTCGCTTTATAGGTTTTCCTTTTTAAAAACCATTGTGACTTTACCTTTCATCTGCATATGACTGCCCCTTACATCTCAGAACCTAAAAAGGGCCAGCTGAGCCATATTCTTCAGGCTGGTGGTTGACACATCTTTTATAGCAGGGGTGGGCAACTGAAGAAGTGTAATTCCCTTTTAAGTGAACTGCTCAGTATGAATGTGGAGGCTCTGTTTGGGCTACATTGAGGGGCACTTGAATATCAGTTGAGCAGCAAGCTTCAACTGAGTGACTTTGTTGGGCTGTCTGAGCCATTTTTGTATTTTATATATTCCTTTGAATGTTGGACACTGTATGCAGTAAGATTACTTGCGGGGGTGTAGCTTGAAAGTTTATTTTGATTCAGTAAAGGATTTTGATGTATTTTTGATATAACTTTTTTGTATGTTCATTCACTCTGTTCTATTTAGTGAAAGGGGCGGGGGTTGAACCAGTAGCTTTTCTCCATTATTTTGTTGTGTTTTTGATGTGTTAGGCGGCGAGAGTCTGATAGGTACGGGCGGAGAGAGGGATCTTGGGGTGATAGTATCTGAGGATTTGAAGGTGACGAAACAGTGTGACAAGGCAGTGGCCGTAGCTAGAAGGTTGTTAGGCTGTATAAAGAGAGGTGTGACCAGCAGAAGAAAGGGGGTGTTGATGCCCCTGTATAAGTCGTTGGTGAGGCCCCACCTGGAGTATTGTGTTCAGTTTTGGAGGCCGTATCTTGTTAAGGATGTAAAAAGAATTGAAGCGGTGCAAAGAAAAGCTACGAGAATGGTATGGGATTTGCGTTACAAGATGTAAGAGGTCAGACTTGCTGAACTAAACATGTATACTCTGGAGGAAAGGAGAAACAGGGGTGATATTTGAAAGGTATTAATCTGCAAACGAACCTTTTCCGGAGATGGGAAGGTGGTAGAACGAGAGGACATGAAATGAGATTGAAGGGGGGCAGACTCAAGAATAATGTCAGGAAGTATTTTTTCACGGGGAGAGTAGTGGATGCTTGGAATGCCCTCCCGCGGGAGGTGGTGGAAATGAAAACGGTAACGGAATTCAAACATGCGTGGGATAAGCATAAAGGAATCCTGTGCCGAAGGAATGGATCCTCAGGAGCTTAGTCAAGATCGGGAGGCGGGGCTGGTGGTTGGGAGGCGGGGATAGGGCTGGGCAGACTTGTACGGTCTGTGCCAGAGCCGGTGGTTGGGAGGCAGGGCTGGTGGTGGGAAGGTGAGGATAGTGCTGGGCAGACTTATACGGTCTGTGCCAGAGCCGGTGGTGGGAAGCGGGACTGGTGGTTGGGAGGCGGGGATAGTGCTGGACAGACTTGTACGGTCTGTGCCAGAGCCGGTGGTTGGGAGGCAGGGCTGGTGGTGGGAAGGTGAGGATAGTGCTGGGCAGACTTATACGGTCTGTGCCAGAGCTGGTGGTTGGGAGGCGGGGATAGTGCGGGGCAGACTTATACGGTCTGTGCCCTGAAGAGCACAAGTACAAATCAAAGTAGGGTATACACAAAAAGCAGCAAATATGAGTTATCTTGTTGGGCAGACTGGATGGACCGTGCAGGTCTTTTTCTGCTGTCATCTACTATGTTACTATGTTACTATAATAATCTCATTCCCAGTTAAGATAGTGGTTTGATGCGATACCTTGGTACTTGTCCCTATCGGGAAATTTGAGGTCTTTGTTGTTTAAAATTTGGTTTCATAAAAACAGGTGAATGTGATATAAAATTTCAAACTATTTTTGTTTAAGATTTCATTCAGGTTCAGACCCAGCCGTACCCTTATCTTTTGGCACAGTCACCCGTCTACTTAGTCCACAGCATCTTCTCATGTCACATCTTCCTACATGGGAACCATGCAAGTCATTCCCTTCTCAATACACATTCAAGCTGTGTCCCATTGGGGCAGAGCCTTGGTACTTTGGTAAGGTGTAGCATGGATACATTGAAATGGTGTAATCACGAAGGCATAAAAAAACAACAAAAATTGAATTAGAGCACACATGGAAAAAAGAAATTCATCTCAGGTATATATTTTTGTACTTATTAATAAAGAAGGTGTTCCCAAATGGACCTGTGTTGTGGTATTTCAAGGCTGCCATGCTTTTACATTGGGCTAGCTTATTACTGAATCAGGAATGTATTGAATTCTGGGGAGGAAAAAAAACATGTCAATGCACTAGCTTCCAGGGCCGACTTTTGATCTTCATTTCATACCATCTTAGACACTGATACCTCACCTGGGGTTGTCTTAGACCACATACGTTTGGCTGCTTCATGCTAGACTGTCTCAGTGATGAAGTAGGCTATACACTCCGGTGACCATATCTGACCACTGTAACTTAGGTGGAATGGTTTTGCACCTTTTTTGATGTAGGCAAAGGCTGTCATATCTGTTTGGGCTGAAGATTTTGGCTATACTCCCTCAAAATCACCTTGATGACAAAATAGGCCACAGCATTAGAGACTACCTCTGAATGTAGTCTTTAGGGCCCATGCTTTCGTGTTGCTGATCTGATGTTACGCTCTGCTACACTTCTCCGGGATGGGTTGGTTTCTGTTTCCTAACCTGGCAGCCGTCATCCGGCTTGGAGCAAGAGCAGCAGCCATCTTGACTAGCTCAGGAGGGGGCAGCCATCTTGTCTAAACGAGAACAGGAAGGAACTCCATATCTGGTCGTGGGAGGATCTCCTATGGGGGCTGCCATGTTGGATGCACCTGAGTTTGGTTTGCTGTGATTGCTTCACTATTTAAAGCACTGCCTCCAGGCCTTCTTTGCTTCGGCCTCAATTGTTCTGAGGAGTTGCTGTCAGAGTGCTGTTCACCGGCTATCTCCTGTTCCTGATTCCCTGTGTACCGGACCTTGGCTACTTCTTGGATTTCGCTTGTTTGCTGCCTGCCTTGACCCTGGACTGATTTTTGACTATTCTTGCCTATTCGGTGTTCTGGTGCTGGAGTGTGTCTGTTTTCCTGCCATCCTGGTCAGCGGCTGTGCAACCCTGCCCGTTCCAGAAGTCCCTGGTGGCCACCTGCAGCTGAGGGCTCAACTCTCGGTGAATGGTGGTTGCTTCCCAGGTGAAGCTAGGGGTTGTCTGACTGCCTGACCGAGTACAGCATCTCTCCATTTTCGCCATGCTCAGTCGGGGCACAAGGGCTCACACATCTCCAGTCATAACATCTGAACATTGAATCATTCAGAGCGATGGGAATTTTGTTACTTTTTGCTATATACCTCAGTGCTGCTACATACTTGAAATTCTTTAAATTAATATACATATGTTCTGCTTAGTACTTACCCAAGCTTAAGGTAGGATTAACCGTATCGTAGGACCTAGTCAAAAAAGAATGATACACAAGAGAACATGTAAGATTTCATTAAGGGCACTGCAGAGGGTGTAAAGTTTGACTTCCTGGCAACTATTTCTGTGGTGGTAGTGCTATGAAAAGGTACAGGTTTTGCTGCATTCAGAAGATTTAATCTCATCTTCAGATGGAAATTCAAATGAAAAAGTAATCAAAGGAACTTTATTTATTTATTTACAGACACTTGCTATACCACCTTCACTAACTAGCAGACTAAGACAGTGAACACTTTAAAATTACAAACAGTAGTGCAGAAAGGAGCTAAAATAATTTGATAGGAAAGTCGAGACATTATTCATACAAAGTAGTAGTACTATACAAGTATAAGAGCCATAGTAGAGGGGAGGAGAATAACAATAGGGCTTTTAGCCTAACAATTTTGGAACACACACCCTCAACCAGGGTTAAAAGCAAGTGTAAACAGCCGTGTCTTCAAGGCGGTTTTACATTTTTTAATAGATGATTCCGCTCAGAAGGTTAAGGGAAGTGAGTACCAGTGGAATGGAGCAGTGAAGAAAAAGGCTCGATACCTAGTAATCTCTGCCTGTTTAGCACCTGGTAAGACCAGGCAACAATCGTTCAGAGAGTGAAGGGTCTGGGAAGGAGAATTTATACAACCTTAAAAGTAAGTAACAGTGTCTTATAAATGATTCGCTGCTCGACAGGGAGCCAGTGATATTGCTGGAGTAGGGGAGAGACATGGTCAAAGTGGCGGACATGGCGTGGAGGGGCATAATCAAACGGAAACGCCTATTTCCATGGGCGTTTATCTCCGAGAACTGGTCCGTGAAGGGGCCGGCCGAACCATATTTTCGAAAAAATGGACGTTTTTGAGCTGGGTGTTTTGTTTTTTGTAGCGATGATGGAAACTAAAAACGCCCAGCTCAAAAACGTCCTAATCCGAGCCATTTGGTCATGAGAGGGGCCAGGATTCGTAGTACACTGGCCCCCCTGAAATGCCAGGACACCAACTGGGCACCCTAGGTCAGTGCGGTGGACTTCAGAAAAAGCTCCTACATGCATAGCTCCCTTACCATGGGTGCTGAGCTCCCAATCCCCCTCCCCCAAAACCCACTACCCACAAATGTACAACACTACCATAGCTCTTAGGGGTGAAGGGGGCACCTATATGTGGGTACAGTGGGTTTTGGAGGCCTCCCATTTACCAGCACAAGTGTTACAGGTGGGGGGGGGGGATGGGTCTGGGGCCACCTGGCTGAAGTGCACTGCGGTACCCACTAAAAGTGCTCCAGGGACCTGCATATACGCAGGCCTCTAGGACTTGTTGCTGCTGTATAACATTGGCACACCAGTTGACACCTGAAGACCAATCTCTGCGAAAACGTCCTTTATTGGAATAACCGCGTTTACTCACAGTTAACTGCAGATCAGAGGTTGTGCCCCACTGACAACGAGTCTCCCTGGTACTGAGATGAGCAGTAGGTCAGAGCTGGCAGAATGCTGTACAATTCCCTCTTTCAGCCACATTCAAGGGAAGAACTAAGTTCTCTAACATGGCTAACACAGGAAAGAGAACTAAAACTGGTTTACAAAAATGGCCACTACCGCATGGACTACAACTGGAAACACAACAGGGCACACTCTGACCCAGTAGGCAGGGGAAAAAGCACCATGGGAGAAGAGCCTACCAACTACCAACACTGTGAGACTGTAACACAAGCTAATGAAATCACGGAGCCCAATACCCTACACCCACCACAATGCAATGCTGATGTGACCCTGTACTGCACCCGAGAGCCACATCTGACCCAGGGAAAGGCTGTGAGAGGATCGAACACATTCTGCTGTCATGAAGGTGGGTACGGCATTTGAGGCTGGCATAGAGGCTGGAAAAAAAGTTTGTAAAGTGGGGTTTTTTTGGTGGGAGGGGGTTAGTGACCACTGGGGGAGTCCGGGGAGATCATCCCTGATTCCCTCCAGTGGTCACCTGGGCAGTTGGGGCACTTTTTTGGGACTTGTTCGTGAAAAAAAAGGGTCCAAAAAACTGACTCAAAATCGCCTTCTTTTTTATTATCAGCTAAAGACGCCCATCTCTCCTCGGCTGATAACCACGCCCCAGTTCCGCCTCCACCACGCCTCCGACACGCCCCCGTCAACTTTATTTGTTTCCGTGACGGAGTGCAGTTGGAAACGCCCAAAATCGGCTTTCGATTATACCGATTTGGGCGCCTTTGCGAGATAAACATCTATCTCCCGATTTAGGTCGCACTATAGGCGTTTTTCTCTTTCGAAAATAAGCAGGATAGAGATCTAATAGCTGTGTTCTGCAGAGTTTGGAGCTTTTTTAATCGTGAGTGTGGGCAACCAAGTTAAATGACATTATAGTAATCTAGCCTAGAAACTAGCAGAGAGAGAATAAGAGAATGCAGATGTTGTGATCAAAGTACTGCTGCAGTGAGGGTAATTACCTTAGAATATAAAAGCCAGATTTGTACACCACAAAAGTTTGTGGCTGAAAAGAGAGTTGGGAGTCTAGTATAACACACAAATAGCGGAAAGACTTGACTGGGTGACTAACAGTCCCAAAAAGGGACAGGTGAGGTTTAGGGCGGGGAAGCCCCCTGAAAACCAGCAGGTGACCGTTTTTTGTTTATTTAGAACCAGTCTATGAGATAGAAGCCACTGTGATATCAACGTTAAGCAGTCCTGTAGAGGACGGATATTAGGGGAGTAAGGATTTGTAGAGAAGATCAACAGTATATAAAGTGGCAGAAATGCCGGAGGACTGGATGAGTGTAGCAAAGGGACTTAGAAATAGATTGAAAAGAAGAGGTGAGATACCTTTGGGGAGCACCAAATGTCAAGGGACACAAAGAGGACATAGCAGACTTTGTAAGAGTGACCAGTAAGAAAGGAGGAAAACTAAGTTAATATAGTACCTGATATCCCAAGGAAGAGAGCTGAGAAAGTAAGAGTGAGTGGTTAACCAAATTGAAAGCAACCAATAAGTCTAAGGATACAGCTAGCACAATATTGTGTTTATCTAAATGAGAATAGAATTCAGTCAACAGAGCTGCCAAGATGTTTCTGTACTGAAGTAACTGAAATGGGCTCAGAACCCAGATTGCCTAGGGTGGAAAGCCAGAGATTTCTCCACAAAGTTGTTCAGTTGGAGGAAGACAGTTTTCTCAAGGATTTTAGATAGAAAACACAGATTTGTTACTTGATGAAATTAGCCGCTAATGATAGATCATGGAAAGGGTTCTTTCAGATTGGACAGACTACAGCGTTTTCCAAATGGAGGGCATCTGGCCAGAAGAGAGGCTTGTATTGACAAGAGACAGAATTTCTGTATAAGACCAAGTTCTGAAGTTTTGAGCCAAGTTGCAGGAAAAGGATCTAAGGGACAAAAAGTAACCCTCATTGATGCAAGGGTTTGGATACTGAAGTTAGCATCTGAGGAGAAGGACCAAGGAGTGGAACTCAGGTTACCAGAAGTGTCAGGGGATAGAGGAATTGTGGATGATAGGGAACATTGAGGGGATCCAGGAAAATTGATATCAGCGGATACAATCATTGGAAAGGAATCTAATAGTGTTGAGATTTTTGTGGAAAAATAGAGGGAAAGGGGTCTCCACTGAAGGCCCTGGTGAATATGAGCCAGCGTGACTGGGAGAGGTTAGACTCCAAAAGATGGAGTAGAGTTTCCTGGCAGGATTAGGTTCTTATTTAATTTGGTTAGCAAAGAAAAGCCCATTGGCCTTCTTTGGGTGGTAATTATAGTCTCTTAAATGGGATTTATAGAAAGCCAAATTTGAACTCGTTTTGGACTTCCTCCAAATTCTTTCAGCCTTTCGCAGTTGCTGTTTAAGTAGTTGATGGTCACCATGATACAATGGTTTAGAATGGCGACCAGACGATGCAGTTATAGTCTTTTTGAAACCAAGGCATTAACAAGTGTAGAATGAAAGTGGGAGGTCTGTTCATCAAGTGCCAACTCTGAAAAGTTGATAGGGAATTTAAAGAGGGACAGAGACAAAGTACTGGGATCAATCTTAGCTAAGGACCTGGACACACAAGAAGAAGGTAGTGGAACATGAAGAGGAGCCCTAGCTGGGATGGTAAAACGAATCAGACCAGGGCATCTGGTTCATAGTCCGGATCGATGGGACCAAGAAAGTGTCCATGTGAGAGAGAGCTAGATCCAAGATATGCCCCACCCCCCTCAATGTTTAAGACCAAGGTCAGTTAAGAAGGTCAGGAAGTATTTTACCCATGGTTGGTCAGGGGAATCAATGTGGAAATTAAAATCTCCAAGCATACGAACATTAGGAAAGAGTACAGTAGCATCTGCAATTGCCTGAAAACATGAGTCCCATTGCACTTGGGACAAGGAAAGTATGCAATAAAAAAGAAACAAGGTAAACGGAGTGGAAGGTCCCAAGAAGCACACAGGCAAGCAGTCTACAAAATCCAGAACATCAATAAAAAAGAGCAAATCCACGAGGTGGAGCATATGGGAGCTGCCTATGTGACAGGCTGCAGCTGCCTGGAGAAATGCAGCTTTGCTATTTGTGGGCATTGTTTTACATCCTGCTTTGTATCAACCAGAGAGGGAAAGAATATACTTGCTCCTGCTGATTTGTGTTAAGCCCCTAACGCAGCCATTGAAAGGGTGAAACATGGCCATATTGGGCTGTTAGACGAATGTTGTTTGTTGCTTTTACCATGTGGGTTTGTTGTTCTTTTTGCTAAACGGAAGAAGTACAGCCCTGATCTTCAGTACTTCCGCATACGGTAGTGCCGGTTGAACTCTGAGATTTGCAGGTTTTTAGAATAAAAGATTACCAGACCCCCACCCTTCTTAAAGGGTCTTCTGAAAGAGAAAACTTCATAACCATTAGGAACAGAGTCCTACAAGTAGCTTTCTTCTTCATTTCTTATCCAAGTCTCAGTACAGCAAAGTATATCTAGTTTAGAGGATATAATAAGGTCACGATTAGCACTGTTTTTTGAACGTAGTGACCTGCAATTTAACAGGCCAACAGATATAGGAAGGTCAGAGATAGAACACACTGATGTGCGAGATATGTTGTACATGATCGAAGATAACCATCAGGGCAGTTGCCAAAGTATACTGGGATCGAGAACACCCGGGCAAGATCCGACGGGTTAACGGAGATAGCGTGACATCCCAAAAACAGGCAAGAGAATAGTAAAAGAAAACAAAAGAGTATCTGAAAATCCAAAGCCATGTTGTGGCGGAAAGACTAAAACAAAACAGCAGGTTCAGTGCTGTAATAGCCATGGAATAAGATATAATGGCACATGCCTCCCAAACAGAGAGAGCTGCTGGAGCCTTTAGGTTATACTAGTTGGGAACTTTGTCGTTCCAGGGAGTTAACGCTTACATCACTTGATGATGAGGGGAGACTTGGAAAGTACAGTTGGAAGTCAGGGAGATTAGGGGAGTGAAGTCCAAAAATCACAAGTAAGCATCACATGATGGTGAGAGGAGACTTGAAATGCACAGTGGGAAGTCAAGGAGAGTAGGGAAGTGAATTCCAAAAATCACAAGTAAGCGATTCCTGTCTTCTCCTTTCATTCAGTTGCTCTCTTTTGTAGGCTAAAAATAAATAAATAAACACCTCTCTACATTTTATTCTTTTAGCTATTGTCATCTACTTATATTTTATTTTTGTTACATTTGTACCCCGCGCTTTCCCACTCATGGCAGGCTCAATGCGGCTTACATGGGGCAATGGAGGGTTAAGTGACTTGCCTAGAGTCACAAGGAGCTGCCTGTGCCTGAAGTGGGAATTGAACTCAGTTCCTCAGTTCCCCAGGACCAAAGTCCACCACCCTAACCACTGGGCCACTCCTCCATAGGCATAGGGAGGATAAATTTCAAAGCCACAGACTAAGTAGTGAGTTCGTTGTTGCCAAGTCCTACTATATAGAACAGTCAAGGTCCAATAAAGATAAATTGATGGTTCAGGACACACATGCATATGCCAACACCTTCTTTATTCGAAAAAAGCAATTATTAACTACAAAGAACTATATAAAAACAATGGGGCTCATTTTCAAAGCACATAGGCTTACAAAGTTCCATAGGATACTATTGGGCTCATTTTCGAAAGAGAAGGACGTCCATCTTTCGACATGAATTGGAAGATGAACATCCTCCCAGGGACGTTCAAATCTGTATAATCGAAACCCAATTTAGGACGTCCCCAACTGCACTCCGTCGCAAGGACGTCCAAAGTTCAAGAGGGCGTGTCATAGGCGTAGCAAATGCGGGACTTGGGCGTGCCTGACACTTGGACATCCTTGCCCATAATCGAAAAAAACAAGGATGTCCCCGAAGAATACTTGGACGTTTTCACCTGGACCTGTTTTTATTACGACTATTAGGGGCATAATCGAAAGAGAAGGGCGCCTATCTTTCGACACAATTCGGAAGATGGGCGTCCTTCTCGCAGGGTCACCCAAATCAACATAATTGAAAGCCGATTTTGGGCGTCCCCAACTGCTTTCTGTCATGGGGAAGACCAAAGTTCACGGGGGCGTGTCGGCACAATAGCGAAGGCGGGACTGGGGCGTGATTAAGAGATGGGCATCCTCGGCCGATAATGGAAAAAAGAAGGGCATCCCTGATGAGCACTTTGCCAACTTTACTTGGTCCATTTTGTTTCATGACCAAGCCTCAAAAAAGTGCCCGAACTGACCAGATGACCACCGGAGGGAATTGAGGATGACCTCCCCTGACTCCCCCAGTGGTCACTAACCTCCTAACACCCTAAAAAAACAACTTTAAAAACTTTTTTTGCCAGCCTCTATGCCAGCCTTAAATGTCATACTCAGATCCATCGCAGCAGTAAGCAGGTCCCTGGAGCAGTTTTAGTGGGTGCAATGCACCTCAGGCAGGCGGACCCAGGCCCACCCCCCCCCCTACCTGTTACACTTGTGGTGGTAAATGTTGAGCCCTCCAAAACCCACCACAAATCCACTGTACCCACATGTAGGTGCCCCCCTTCACCCGTAAGGGCTATGGTAGTGGTGTACAGTTGTGGGTATTGGGTTTTTTTTTGGGGGGGGGGGGGGTTGGGAGGCTCAGCACACAAGGTAAGGGAGCTATATTTCTTGGAGCAATTTATGAAGTCCACTGCAGTGCCCCCTAGTTGGTGTCCTGGCATGTCAGGGGGACCAGTACACTACAAATGCTGGCTCCTCCCATGACCAAATGGCTTGCATTTGGCTGTTTTTGACATGGACATCTTTGGTTTCGAAAATCGCCAAAAATCAGAAATGTCCATGTCTAGGAATGTCCAAATCTAGGGACGGCGAAATTTAAGGATTTGGACGTCCCTGACGGTATTTTCGAAATGAAAGATGGACGTCCATCTTGTTTCAAAAATACGGGTTTCCCCGCCCCTGAATCTGGACATTTTGCAAGGACGTCCAAATCGCAAGTAGGAGGTCACTTTCGAAAATGCCCCTCTATGTAACTTTGTAAGTCTAAGTGCTTTGAAAATATGCCTCAATGTTAGCAAACATAAACTTCAACCTCATGTTTCCTCCCCCTTCCCCTCTCCATTGAGCCACACAGCATTTGTATTTCACATGTGTAATACACACAGAGGGCATAATCGAACGGGGAACCCAAGTTTTCCTGAGGACGCCTTCGCAGGATGTCCCGGCGAAGGGGCGGGGAAACCTGTATTATCGAAACAAGATGGGCAGCCGTCTTTCGTTTCGATAATATGGTCGGGGACACCCAAATCTCAACATTTAGATCGACCTTAGAGATGGTCGTCCCCATGTTTCAGCGATAATGGAAACCGAGGATGCCGATCTCAGAAACGACCAAATCCAAGCCATTTGGTCATGGGAGGAGCCAGCATTCGTAGTGCACTGGTCCCCCTGACATGCCAGGACACCAACCAGGCACCCTAGGGGGCACTGCAGTTGACTTCACAAATTGGTCCCAAGTGCATAGCTCCCTTACCTTTGGTGCTGAGCCCCACAACCCCCCCCCCCCAAAACCCACTCCCCACAACTGTACAACACTACCATAGCCCTAAGGGATGAAGGGGGTATCTACATGTGGGTACAGTGGGTTTGTGGTGGGTTTTGAAGGTCTCACATTTACCACCACAAGTGTAACAGGTGGGGGGGGATGGGCCTGGGTCCGCCTGCCAGAAGTGCACTGCACCCACTAAAACTGCTCCAGGGACCTGCATACTGCTGTCATGGAGCTGGGTATGGCATTTGAGGCTGGCAAAAAATATTTTTAAAGGTTTTTTTTTAGGGTGGGAGGGGGTTAGTTACCACTGGGGGAGTAAAGGGAGGTCATCCCCGATTCCCTCCGGTGGTCATCTGGTCAGTTCGGGTATCTTTTTGAGGCTTGGTCGCAAGAAAAAATGGACCAAGTAAAGTCGGCCAAGTGCTCGTCAGGGACGCCCTTCTTTTTTCCATTATCGGCAGAGGACGCCCATGTATTAACACGCCCCAGTCCCGCCTTCGCTATGCTTCTGACGCCCCCGGGAACTTTGGTCGTCCCCGCGATGGAAAGGAGTTGAGGGCGCCCAAAATCGGCTTTCGATTATGCCGATTTGGGCGACCTCGGGAGAAGGACGCCCATCTCCCTATTTGTGTCGAAAGATGGGCGCCCTTCTCTTTCAAAAATAAGCCTGACAGTCACTCATGATTCTTATACTTAATTTGTGAATCACAGACCATCGAAGTCTGCCCACTATCAACAATCCTTCTTTAGTGGAGTTCCTGTCAAAGCATCATTCCTTCTTCTCTTAAATCTTATTTAACCATACTGTACAAGAATTGACCCATCCCATAGAAGGCCAGGTACCCAAGATTTACTCTTGTTTTTCTTAATGGGCTCCCAGTCATATGAAACGGGTGCCAGTATAGTCGAATTACGTTCTCAACTATCCATCATTTTGTGGAAGGGGCTGATATTTTCTTGTTAGGTATGTGCTGTGTGCGCAAGGGGGTGGGATTAAGGAAAGGAAAACCCCACAGAGCACAGTAGCGAAATCTTGCTTTCCACAGTCTCCGCACCCAAATCTATGTTGCAGACATCCCTGAGTAACAGCATCTCTATAAAGTCCTGAAAGGAGAAGGTGAATATATCCAGACCTACATGAGACAAATACCATCAGGATGGTATACCCCACACAGGACTCTGCCAACAGGCCATGTGCAGTAGAGAAGTCCATAATGGACCTCATAAACATTACAAATCCATTTATTTATATATTTTTTCTGGTCTTCATTACAGCTGTATGGGATTATATATCCTCTCAGTATGTTGTTGGATCAATCCATATGCATATTAAGGAGTACTCAAGCCAAATTCAGATACACAAAACTAATCAAAGTTGTTAAAACAAATGCGGAATGTGAAAAATTGCAGGAAGACCTTAGGAAACTAGAAAACTGGGCATCCAAATGGCAGATGGAATTTAATGTGGACAAATTCAAAGTGATGCACACAGGGAAGAATAATCCAAATCGTAGTTATTTGATGCTAGGATCCACGTTAGGAGTCAGCACGCAAGAAAAAGATCTAGGTGTCATTATAGACAATACACTTAAATCTTCTGTGCATGGTGCAACGGAAGCCAAAAAAAAGTAACCAGGATGCTAGGAATTATTAGGAAAAGGATGGTAAATAAGACCAAGAATATTATAATACCTCTGTATTGCTCCAAGGTGCAACCTCACCTTGAGTATTGCAATTCAGTTCTGGTTGTCGTATCTCAAAAAAGATATAGCAGAATTAGAAAAGGTTCAAAGAAGGGTGACCAAAATGATGAAGCAGATGGAACTCCTCTTATATGAGGAAAGGCTAAAGAGGTTAGGGCTCTTCAGCTTGGAAAAGAGACAGCTGAGGGGGGATGTGATTGAAATCTACAGAGACCTGAGTGGTGTAGAATGGGTAAAACTGAAGCGATTTTTTTACTCTTTCAAAAAGTACAAAAACTAGAGGACACTCAATGAAATTACATGGAAATACTTTTAAAACAAATGGGAGGGAATATATTTCACTCAACAAATATTTTATCTCCTGAACTCATTGCCAGAAGATGTGGTAACAGCAGTTAGCGTATTTGGGTTTAAAAAGGTTTGAACAAGTTCCTGGAGGAAAAGTCCATAGTCTGCTACTGAGTTAGACATAAGGGAAGCCACTGCTTGCCCTGGAATTGGTAGCATGTAATGTTACTGTTATTTGGGTTTCTGCCAGGTATTTCTGACCTGCATTGGCCATTTTTTGAAGCAGGTTCCAGGGCTATATGGACCATTGGTCTGACCCTGTATGGCTATTCTTATGTTCTTATTTTATCATCACCAAAATCCGAATTATTACCCTCAAACGGAGTTGAAGATGCGGCATATGTCAGATTACGCATGAGAGACTTACCAGCCGATGGTACCTGATTGATTGCCATTTGCTGGGTCAGCACATTTGTTTGACTGAGCCGACTCAACTCTCAAGATGTAGTGGTGTTATTGCAGTTCTGCAGCTGCTATGCCATGCAGGTCGACCTGTTGATATAATTCCATGATGCGGTCATCAGTTTCTAACTGAGCTAATGAATTGGGTCCATCCTTGGAAAGCCTCATATGCTTAGCCAGCGGTGTATCTGAAGTGGCTGTCCTTCCTTGCAGTGGCTCTTCATGTAGCCTTCTCGCTTCCTTTTCCAACTTTGGTTTTTATGACGGCACATCTCTGCAATATAGGCATCGATAAAGAACAATAAATCAGTTTATGTAAAAGTGAAGGCCCAGCCTCCTTTGAGATCACACTATATCTTCTCATAGGGCTCCAATAACCTAGATTTAAGCTCCAAATACTTTTGATTGCCCATGCTGGCTAAATCCCACCATCTTTTAAAAAAAAATATATGTACATAATATATATAAGATCTCTTCAACAATTTGTTATATGACCCACTGCTTGAAAACCAGAACAGCAGGAGTCATGGCTCCATTGTGTCTGCCATTCTGAAAGACCTCAGCAATATGGCTGCCGTGTTAGTTATGCTACTTTTGAGCAGGGACTGTCTTTTCTTCATGTTCAATTGTGAAGCGCTGCGTACGACTGGTAGCGCTATAGAAATGATTTATTGAGTACTAAGCAGAAAGACCCTTCTAACATACCAGCTATGTTCAGTCCCTTTTTCCCCTTGCTCTTTACTGTGTCTCAAAGTGGCCACTGCTAGGTAGCCAACCCCAGTATGGCTACCACTGAGAAAACAACCCCAATATGACTGCCACATA
This sequence comes from Microcaecilia unicolor, assembly GCF_901765095.1. Lineage (NCBI taxonomy): Eukaryota > Metazoa > Chordata > Amphibia > Gymnophiona > Siphonopidae > Microcaecilia > Microcaecilia unicolor. The sequence goes on from NC_044031.1 coordinate 549,712,756, forward strand.
AAGAGATAGATGCCTTCCTCCTAGCTGATGGTACCCACCCCAATATTGGCATGCACATTTATATCTGCCCTACAATAGGCCCTGCTAATAGCGCACCATAAATCACACTTTTAAGAACTTAATGCACTATAGTGAAAGTTTCAGCAATTTGCAAGTGTAGAATTTATTTGTAATAACTGGTATATTTATGAAATTGAAAGTAAAAATGCTTTAGTTTTATATTTAAAAAAATAAAAACTATGCAGACAGCTGTAAATAGCTAATTTTGTATTTTCTATAATGGAGATTAAGGGCCCTGTTTACTAAGGTGTGCTAGTGTTTTTAGCGCACGCTAACTCTAGAGACACCCATAGGAATATATGAGTGTCTCTAGCATTAGTATGCGCTAAAAACACTGCCGCGCCTACAGCACAGTTTAGTAATCAGGGCCCTAACTTCCTTAAACATCTGTAGTGGATAGCCAGATTGAAAACCTGGTCAGATGTATTTAGCAGTTTTGTACTAGAAGTAAAATGGTAGAATCCTCTTAGCACTTCTGGCTCTATGATTTGTTTTTCTGTTCAAGAAAACAAGCATTGTTTCCTAACAACATTAGAAAATAAAGTAATGTTTTCTCTGTGGTTTCTTCCAGTTGTGCCAATTCTGCATTTCATCCATGGTTCAGTACGGAATTCAGATTCTGCAGATTGAAGACAAAATGACAATAATTAATAACACTTCATTCCAGGTTTTCTACAGTCCACAAATGTCTATTTCAAGACAACTTTCTGGAGAGGAGGTAAAAGCGACTGAGAGATTTCTTTTCACTGTGTTTCTGTGTGTGGGTGAATGCAAGCATTCTTTGAATCTAGTTTTCTTCCTGGAAAAAAAAATCACAAGAGAGAATATATCACTGAAACAAGTCAATCATAAAAAGTTAAGTAATTTTATGTTGTTTTAATTTAAAAAGGAAATCATCATAAATACAGCCCTGGGAATGAGCAGGGATCAAAAAATTGTGACATTATAACAGATCCCTACACATTTCAGGATTAGTTCTGCCTGGTCCCCATCTGTTCAGAGACTACTGCTGTAATATAGGCCAAATAATCCATAATAGCTGTAGAAGCTGTTCAGGGAATTTGTACAAGGTGCTTAGAGAGTGGAGGCACATCTGCTTTGCAGTCTGCAATGTCTGAGCTATTACTTTGTGCAGAAGAAGCAAACCAGATCTAGAGCCATAGCTTTACAGGCATGTGTATGTGTTTTGGATTTAATGGAGATGCAGCATGTAATTTATGTGCGTGTCTTTATTACCATAGAGCATCGGACTTCAATAAAGAGGAACAAAACATGGCCTGTAGCCATTACCACTTTCTGCTTTGATTCTGTCAGTTTTTAGAAGTTAAGCAGCATTTGGCCTGACCAATAGTTAGATAAGAGAATTCCAAGAAACACTGGGTACATGTTGAATTGGACTTTTCTTCCCTCTTAACCTTACTGAACCCAGTACTTGCAGTGAGAAAGGGGCATTTTTTTAAATGTAAGACCACCTGCATGGACATTACGGGGAGAATTCTATATATGGTGCCTTAAAAATTGGTGCCAAAAAAACACACGGTGCCTAAAGTTACATGTAGTTTATAGAATACGCTCATGTACCATTCTTTAGGCGCACCCATTTAGGCCACCTAAAACCAGGCCTAAATACCTGTGCCTAAGTTAGGCGCAGAGCAGGGTATATTCTGTAATAGTGTGCATAGTTTTTTTGAAATGCCCACAACCTGCACATTCCACACCCATGGTCATGCCCCCTTTTCAACTGTGCACATTAGAATTTACTCACATTATGCTATAGAATACACCTAGAAAGTGGTTTGCGTACATTCTAATTAAAGGCAATTAGTGCCGCTAATTACTTAAGTACCAATTATCAGTGCTGATTGGCTTGTTGATCAATTAAGTTGTGTGCGCAATTTGGCCTTGCAGCCAAATTAACAGGCACAACTTATGGCACCATATATAGAATTTGGGGGTAAGAGGATGGTTTTATAAGCATTTTCTGCATCTAAAGCATGGAAAAGGACTCTTATAAAATTGTGCAGTCTAATATGGTCATATAATTACACATGCTGAAAATATGGGGGCATAATTTGGGTATTAGGTAAACCAGGAGAAGAATTGTTATATATATGCATATTTTCTCACATATTTGTGTGTATTCATAGAGTGCATGTACACATTTGTAGCAAAGCAGGTATACATTTGTAGATAAGAATTTGTGCAAAACTGTATATAGTTCAAGTTGCATATTTTATCAAGCTGCATAGGTGGCTAAGGGGGTCGTTTTCAAAGCACAGACTTACAAAGTTCCATAGGTTACTATCCTGCTTATTTTCGAAGGAGAAGGGTGGCCATCTTCCGACACAAATCGGGAGATGGCCGGCCTTCTCCTAAGGCCGGCCAAATCAGTATAATCGAAAGCCGATTTTGGCCGCCTTCAACTGCTTTCCATCGCAGGGCTGGCCAAAGTTCAAGGGGGCATGGCGGCAGTGTACTGAAGGCGGGACTGGGGCATGGCTAAGAGATGGCCAGCCTCGGCCGATAATGGAAAAAAGAAGGCCGGCCCTGACGGGCATTTGGCCGACTTTACTTGGTCCCTTTTTGTTCACGACCAAGCCTCGAAAAGGTGCCCGAACTGACCAGATGACCACCAGAGGGAATCGGGGATCACCTCCCCTTACTCCCCCATTGGTCACCAACCCCCTCCCACCCAAAAAAAAATTTAAAAAAAAAAAATTTTTTGCCAGCCTCTATGCCAGCTTCAGATGTCATACCCAGCTCCATCACAGCACTATGCAGGTCCCTGGAGCAGTTTTTAGTGGGTACTGCAGTGCACTTCAGGCAGGTGGACCCAGGCCCCCCCCCCCCCACCTGTTACACTTGTGGTGGTAAATGGGAGCCCTCCAAAACCCACTGTACCCACATCTAGGTGCCCCCCGTTACCCTTTAAGGGCTATGGTAGTGGTGTACAGTTGTGGGTAGTGGGTTTCGGGGGCCTCAGCACCCAAGGTAAGGGAGCTATGCACCTGGGATCAATTTGTGAAGTCCACTGCAGTGCCCCCTAGGGTGCCCAGTTGGTGTCCTGGCATGTGAGGGGGACCAGCGCACTACAAATGCTGGCTCCTCCCACGACCAAATGGCTTGGATTTGGCCGGGTTTGAGATGGCCGCCATTAGTTTCCATTATCGGTGAAAACCAATGGCGGCCATCTCTAACGCCGGCCATCTCTAAGGGCGGCCCGAATGTTGAGATTTGGCCGGCGCCGACCGTATTATCAAAACGAAAGATGGCCGGCCATCTTGTTTCGATAATACAGTCGGATACGCCGCTTAACGGGGCTGTCATTAGAGATGGCCGCCCTTATAGATGGGCGCCCCCGTTCGATTATGCCCCTCCACGTAGCTTTGTAAGTCTAAGTGCTTTGAAAATATGCCTCTATTATTATTTACTAGGAAAAAAGGGCCCGTTTCTGAAACGAATGAAACGGGCGCTAGCAAGGTGTTTGTCCTCCGATGCATGGCAGCAGGCCAGGCCATCCATGCCCCTCCCCAGAGCTGTGCAGTCGTCCCAGCCCCCGAGATCGTCGGTCACCGGTTCTCCGCGCCTTCCTCCGTCCCTGTGGACGCTACCCACCACCCCAGGTCAGTCGGTCGCTCCCCCACACAGGTCACCGCACCGCCCACAACTTTGCCGCTGCACACGCCTCCCCCCCTTTTCTAAGAACGGCGCACGCCCCCTCCATTGAACTAACACAGCCAATACCTGAGAAACGCAACAGTACAGCACATCGCTTCCTTTCAGGTCTTCTTCCCTCCTTTTGTCTCGCCCTCGTGTGACGTAAGTTCCGGAAGGGCGGGACACAGGGAGGGAAGAAGAGCCGAAGAGAAACGATGTTCTCTACTTCTGCGTTTCTGAGGTATTGGCTGTGTTAGTTCAATGGAGGGGCGTGGGGCGTTCTTAGAAAAGGGGGGGGAAGGCGGGTGGAGCGGCAAAGTTGTGGGCGGTGCGGTGACCTGGGTGGGGAAGTGAGCGAGCGACCTGGGGTGGTGGGTAGCAGCCAGAGGCTTCGGGGGAGGTTTTGAAGGAACGCGAAGGGAGGGCAGTAACAGGAAGGGACTCCGGGAGGGTGTTCAAATCGGAGGGACGGGTGATGTCGGTGGGAGGGGCATGAGGGGGGTTGAAGTGGGACGGATGGAGGAAGGGAGTGAAGTGTGTGGATGAGGAGGGTAGGGGGATGGGCGGGGCCTATGTCGGCGAGTGTAGTTGTGGTCATTAGTACCCGCCCTCGACGACGTAACGTTTTGACGTGAGGGCGGGGCACAGATACCTGATTGTTAAAAGTGGTTACAGAGCTTCGAACTTACGAACTCTGAAGCCACAAAGTCAGGTTTAGAACGTTGAGGGTGCGTTTTATGTGCAGATGGGGCGTGGCGGAGGGCGGGTCTATGAGTGAGGGTGAGTGGTCCTCATAGGTCATAGCCTAGCCTACTTAACAGTACAGGAGTTGAGTGCTTCACTGCCATGGTGTGAGCTTCAGAACGTTTGAGGTGGGTTTTATTTATATAGATTATTTATTGCATTTGTATCCCACATTCCCCCACCTATTTGCAGGCTCAATGTGGCTTAACTCTATGCCATCTTTATAAAATAGGTGCCTTTATTGGACTTAGGCACCATGCTATGTCTACATGTGTGTGTAAAAAGGTAAACACAGAATTTTCTCTGTGCTGACTTGGCTGAATTTTAAAAATGAAAATACTACTACTACTACTACTAACATTTCTAAAGCGCTACTAGGGTTACGCAGCACTGTACAATTTAAACATAGAAGGACAGTCCCTGCTCAGAGCTTACAATCTAAAATACCTTCATATATCCATCTTGATTACCCCAGGGAAACTCTGCACTTACATTTACATCTGTTCTTTGGTATGCACAGATTTTCAGGGTTAATTTAGGCACATATGCTTGAATTGTCAAAAGTCTGTATGCAAACCATTCCCCAACATCATCCCTGGGAATGTCTCTGTTCAGTCTAGCAGTACTTATGTGCATATATGTTGTATGTTCATAAGATTATTGGCATTCAATTTATAAAATCATTGGTCAGAAAACTCCTCAATTACACATATATAATGCAACAAATATGATCCATTGAGAATTGTTTCTAGACTACTGATTGGTTAAGTGTTTTCCTTTGGTTTGATTGGTTATCTGGTGTGTAAGGTATAACAGAAAATATGAAGGACTCTTTTTTTTCTTGACACTAAAACAGAGTATTGGGCAATGCATTAGCCAATATGGTAGACTGAATATTGGCTTGTCAGGAAGTGTATAGGAAATTGTATAGGAAATTGCCAGTCCCCCATAATAACACTCCTCCACAAAATTACGTTAAGAGGCTAGAGACTGCAGTGTATAGTATAGTGGTCATAGTTCAAGCAGGCAAAGAAGGACGGGGCCCAAACCCTAGAAAGGGAACAGAACAGGGAGGCCCAGAATAGGAAGAAATGGTCCTCCAGCCAGGTGGTTCCCAGGAAAGGCTGCAGTCTCTGAAGATGAGCCTGAGGAAGTGAACCACATCTCCATATATGTCTTCACTATCCCCCCTAATTCCATAAACTTGTTTCCAAAGTTACATGCTCAATTTATAGAATAGTGCCAGTTACACATGTAACTTAATTTAATAATTAGCTACTAATGGGTGTTAACCAATTATTGGCACTAATTGGCAGTAATTAACAGTTATATGCATAACTGTCCTTAGTATTCATGAAATTATGCAAAATCCATAGCATGCCAACTGCAAGGGGGCATGGACTTTGGAGGGGCATAGGGGGATCAAGAGCATGCCCAGAGCTTACTTGCATATGTTATAGAATACTAGCAGTTGCAAGTATTTACACCAGCCATGAGCTAGCATACGTGCTTGCGCCTAAATTTAGGCATATAACTGCAAACTTATGCTAGTATTCTGTAATGACGATTATACACATGTAGCTGCTCATATGGCATTCATATTTAGCGTGCAGCATCCCGGCGCCTATCTTTGCATGACCTGTAGAAAATTACCCTCTTACTCCCTAATTCTTTATATCGTGCTCAAAACTGTGCACACAAATTTGGGCACATGCCCAAATTGTGCACACAATGGAGGAGTGACCTAGTGGTTAGAGTGGTGGACTTTGGTCCTGGGGAACTGGGCTCGATTCCCACTGCAGGCACAGGCAGCTCCTTGTGACTCTGGGCAAGTCACTTAACCCTCCATTGCCCCATGTAAGCCGCATTGAGCCTGCCATGAGTGGGAAAGCGCTGGGTACAAATAAAAAATAAATAAATAATGAGCCAATTAGCACCAATAATTGGGTGCTAACAATTATCAGCACTAATTGGCAATAATTGGACTTAATGCGCACATCTTTATAGTCGCTGTTCTGTAAAGACATGCTTGTAACTTTTTCTACATGGGAGGGCCATGGGCAGGTCAGAGACATTTCTAGGGTTGGCATTCATTGTTATAGAATTTGGGAGATCCACTTTTAATTTAGGTGCAGAGATTTACACCAGGGTTCAGTTGATGTAAATTATTGCGCCTAAAATTTGGCACGGATCCCGATTCTAAGTGCTATTCTATAAACGGCACCCAACTTTGAGCACAGTTTATAGAATAGCGTTTAGCATGTTTTTTTTAGTGCCCAAATTTGGGCACCATTTATAAAATTAAGTCCTATGTGTGAATCCAGACTGAGAATAGAAGGCTGCTAAGGTAGCATGTTTTTTTCTTGGAGAGTTTGAACGTGTGTGGCCAGGCTAAGATTAGGCCTGGGTTAGAGAAAAGCTGTCTTTAATCTGCTGCATCTTGTGTTTGGGACTGGACAAGAAGCTAACGCTGGGAGGACTTTTCACTGACTTTATAAGCAATTACATTTGCAAGACAAGCTTGCCTGTTCAGTAAACAGGCCTCTGTATATTTTAATTTATAAAATATAGATTACTTGTTTAATTTCCATATCTTGTCCAGCTGTTCTGTAAAGGCTCAGCATTCAACCCTCGCTTATGCTATCACATGGCTCTTTAAAAAAAATTGGGGGCCCTTTTACCAAGCTACATTAGGCACTAACACATGCCTAAAGCATCAAAAAAGTGGAGTAGTACTAGACACGCTAGGGCATCTTGCGGTAACTTTGAAATCTATATGGGCTAACTGCATGCTAAAAAAAATTTCTAATTTTTAAGCGTTCACGCAGCAATCTTATAAATGGTCATGTGCTAATGGCAACATTAGCGCATGGCTATTAATGCAAAAAATAGAAAAAAAGACATTTTTATGGCTGCGGTAAAAGTGACCTTAGTGTGCGGGAAAGACCAACATAAGAGCATCCTAAGGTCTTTTTTTTACTACCTTTTAGTAAAAGGACCCCTTTATTTCCTGAAGCAGCAATATATAAAACATGGGTCTTCATTGATTGTTGTAGGTGGAATTGAGTTTAATCAAAACAAATAAAATGATAAGCAGTGTTGCAGTTTATGTCTGTAATTGAAGAGTTTTTGTGACCAGTGATTATACTTAGAACCCTATAAGCTGTTGGGCTTGTAGGTTTAAAAGGTTTCAAGGTATTTTCTCCAAATTAATTAGTCTGGAGGGCCTGATTTTCAGCCAGCAGCATTCAGCTGACCGCTGCTGGCATTATCCCCAGAAATTCAATTCCAGGCTATGTCTGGGCTCCAGCATTGAATTTCCAGGTATACGGAGCCATCTAAAACATAGCCAGTTAAGTGTGATTTTCAGCACCTAACTGGCTATGTTGAACCACATAAAGAGAAAACTGACTTTTATGCGGTCCCATTTATGCAGTTACTCTGGCCAGTTAAGTGCTAAGTATTGACACTTAACTAGCCAAGTGCTGACTCCATCCCTGGTACACCCCCCAAATAACTGGTTTCATGTTGGATGCTAACTAGACAATCTCAGCAATACTATCCACTTAACTGCTGCCTAATATGACCGGTTAGTCCCAAACAAGCAATTTAACCTACCAGGTGCAGTTTCTGGCTGGTTAAATCACTTTGAATGTCAACTCTTGGGTGCATAGTTGGGCAAATTTATTGTAATTATTAAAGCATTGTTTTACCATCAAAAATACTTGTAAAAATTACCCATCTGAAATGGGCTTTGACAACCATATATGCAGGTAATAGTACATGCATCATAACATTTTACCTCTATAAGGGGAGGTATTCCTGGGGGGGGGTGCGGTTGGGTTTGGAATTACATGTATGCTATGTGCACTTTAATTTTATTTATATTTATTGTTGCAATTACAATTCTGAGTAACACACTTGACCAGAAGTTCATCATAAGTATATACATAATTTAACTCAGAAAAATAATCTGCACAAGTTCATTGTGTCTAAATGTGTGCGGATAATTTTTAGAATGAAAGCACTTTCATTCTTTACTTTGAAAGTCTGACAAAGTGCATGGAGTGAAAATGTATGCGCTTGCGTTTCACCCTTGAAGACAAGTTATAAAATTACCCCCTAAATTTCCAGAGGCATTTTTGGAAGAATCAGGTGTGAATCTTAGTTGTGGAAATTGTATAACATGGTTCTTATTTTTAAAAGACTTCAAATGACCTTTTGGGAAGTATGAACTTCCCCTGAAATCACAGGTCAACAATCTTGGGATACTGCTAGATTTATCGCTCGCTCTGATCCCACAAATTCAAACAATCTTTAAAAATTGTCTCTGTCACCTGCGGCAGCTATGGAATCTCTCTCCATGTATTGAAAAGACGAGTCTCTCTACAGTAGTCTATGCCATGATAATGTCATGACTGGACTACTGTAATGCCCTGTATACTGGTCAAACAAAAAAAGAGTTTGCATCAGCTCCAACAAATTCAGAATGCTGCAGCATGACTGATAGAAAGCTTCAAGTGGCGTGACCACATCACACTCTTCCTGCAAAAACTACATTGGCTACCAGTACCTTACAGGGCTAATTAAAAAAAAAAATCATTTTTATTGATTCAAATGCAAGTACATAAAAACAAACATATCTGCAAGACAGAACCATCATTGTAACGATTTTCAATATAACAAAGCCCCCCCCCCCAACCACCCATACCTCCTCTCACCCCATGCTCCTCAAATCCAAGCTGTAACCCAAATTAGGCAAGAAATCCTTAATTAAGAAGACAACTGCAAGCCACTAGAGTTAGGAAATTCCAAAAGGGCTCCCAGCAAAATTGAAATTGATGACCAGGTGTGGAGTCCATCAAAGTAAACAAATGTCTCTCCACAGCAGCAAGTTGTAACATAGCCGATCGGCACTGTTGAAGGCTCCTCTTCAAGCCACTTTTGTAGGATACATTTCTTCCCCAGCAAAATAGAGCGTTCAACAAATCCCAAGAAACCCCTTGGCGATGGCCGTACGAGACCCACAGAATCAAACATAATAGCTGCTGGCCTCCACCGCTGCCGCCAAAGGTGACTCACATGTGATGATATAGATTTGCAAGAAGACATTATCCTCGGGCAACTCCAAAACATGTGGCCTAAAGTTGCCTTATCTTGTGAACACTTCAAACTGACATCATCAGGGCAGAGCTTGGCTAAAAAGGCTTTATGGGGGGGGATACATACAATCTCAACAGAAATTTACATTGCATTTCCCGTGCAAAGCATCTCTTGTAAGTGCCCCCCTATGAAGTACACATCTGTTAAATTGTTCTTCAGATAAGGAGATTCCCAGATCAGCATTCCATTTCCCCACATACTGTGCGTAATTAAGTTCAGGTACAAATTATTTAAGATATTTATGATAACATTTCAGAGGCACAAGAGATTGAGCAACTAACCAGTAGGCCTCTGTGAGGGATTCATGAGCAGACAAAGTAAGTGCCCCAGGTGGCAGCAAAGCCACATAGTGCCGCAGCTGACAATATTGAAATGGAGCTTGAGCCCCCAAATGATATTCCTCTTGTAGATCAGCTAAGGATTATATCTTACCGTAATCAGTAACCACATGCAAAAGATATATAACACCTCTATCAACCCAGTAATCGAAGACCACATCAGAAAATCCCGGAAGAAAGGCTGCATCCCTGACCAGGGGCAAAAAGGACGTGACCTGGGGGGTTCAATGTTAACATCTTTGCTGCCTTCCTCCAGACAGCCCACAATGGAGTATAAAAAAAGGGTGCAAGCACCATGGGATTCCAAATTAATAGATTTTGCATGCAAAAGATAACTAAAATGCCAGGGGCTACCTAGACCAATCTCCACTTCTTGCACAGAGAAAAAAGATGTACCTCTGAATGAGTCTGATATATGGCGCAGCCAAAGAAAATATGCAGAGGTCTAAAAGGCCCAAACCCCCTTTGTTGTTTGGTTTATATAAGACCGCCAAAGGCAAGCTTGGACACTTCCCCCTGCATAAAAAATGATGTAACAAGCAATCTATAGTTTTACCATGTGTATAAGAAAGTAAAACAGGTAACATCTGCAAAACATATAAACACCATGGTATGAGATGCATGTTATACAAAGCATTACAACCATACAGAGACAATGGGAAATTCTGCCACAATTGTAACTAATGGAATAAGTGAGACACCAGAGGATTAATATTCAAAGCATAAAGACTCTTCAAATCTTGGGGAATAATAATACCTAAGTAAGTGATGGCATCCAAGGCCCATTGCAATGGAAAGGGCCCCTCCATGCATGATTGACAGACCTCTGCCTGTAAGGGAAGGGCAACTGATTTCACTAAGTTAAAAGAAAACCAGAAAAAAAAACCAAATTCTGCAATTACACTAAGTACTCAGGCAAAGAATTAACTGGGTCTGCCAAGGTCAGCAATAAATCATCTGCATAGGCTAAAACTTTCAAGACATCCTTGCCTAAGCAGTGACCCTGTATGTCAACATCAATCTGCATCATGAGTAATAAGGGCTCTAAGTATAATGCAAATAAAAGGGGAGATAAAAGGCACCCCTGATGGGTGCCTCGCTCAATAGGAAACCTCTCCGTACACATCCCATTCACCAAAAGCGATGCCATCAGTGAGGTGTGCAACAACTGTATGGCCTCATAAAATCAGCCAGATATGCCAACATACCATAACACTTCGGATATATAAGACCAGTGGACCTGATCAAATGCTTTTTCAGTGTCCAGGTCCACCAGCAAACCCAGAACCCCATCCATCTGAGCATTTGACATTGCTAATAAAATTTTCATACCTTAACTACCGAATGATGCCTGGTAACAAAGCCCACTTAATGTTGTCCCATCAGCCTGGGCAATAAACATGATAAGCAAGAATATGAGCTAAAATTTTTATATCTACATTTAGTAATGAAATAGGTCGGTAAGATTCACACTGGGTGCCCAGCTTACCCGGTTTAGGGATTAGAGCAATCAATGCTTCATTATCATAAGGCGGAAAGTGGCCTTCACCTAAGCATACCTCAAAATGAGAATGTAAAGGAGCTATAATTTGTGGTGCTAGTAATTAAAAAAATTCCGGGGAAAAGTAATCCAGCCCAACCGCCTAATTCATTGTTGTATTTCTTTAGCTTGCAACAGAAGAAGGAGACCCTCCTGCTGCTCAGTCAATAATCTAGGTAGTCCTGAGTCCTCTAAATAGTCTTGGAAGTTGGAACTATGAACCAGACTGTTCACCCGGGGCTGCATAGAATGATATAAAATGTTGAAAAACTTTGGTGGCAATTTCAGAACTTTTATTAAGGATATGGCTGGAAGGTGAATGCAATACAGGAATATACCGGGAACCATAATGATTTTTAGTAAGCTGGGCTAATAATTTTCCCGGTCTAGTCCCAAATTTAAAAAATTAGAATTTCTGAAAAATAATATCTTCTTTGTCCGCTCATGAATCAGTGAATTAAGGGCAGCTTGAGTGGCCAAAAAGGCTTCACATGAGGCTTGAGTAGGTGCCTGGACAAGTAACTTCTTTTCTAACGTGAGTTTATGCTCCAAATGTAAAATACCTTGTGCTACTTTTTTGTTACGTGCAGCCATATAGGCCAAAATGTCTCCCCTGAGTATTACTTTGGCCATGGCCCAAAAGAGCAGTGGATCATCTGAATGCTGTGAATTAAAGGCCACATACATCTGCCACTTCTCAGAGAAAGGCGGTATATCACATCCCATTTCCCTTTTCTTTTAGCCAGTTTTTAATCCACTATAGGACATTGCCTTTTGTTCCATGACTTTCTAATTTCCTCAGGAGTCTTTCATGAGGTTCTTTGTCAAATGCCTTTTGAAATTCCAGGTACACAATATCGACTGTCTCTCCTTTATCTGGGTCTAAATTAGCTCATAGTGGACAATGAGTGGAGGAGTGGCCTAGTGGTTAGGGTGGTGGACTTTGGTCCAGGGGAACTGAGGAACTGAGTTCGATTCCCGGCACAGGCAGCTCCTTGTGACTCTGGGCAAGTCACTTAACCCTCCATTGCCCACCGCATTGAGCCTGCCATGAGTGGGAAAGCGCAGGGTACAAATGTAACAAAAAATAAAATAAATAAAAATGTTTAAAGCAAAAACACTGACCACATGGGGTGATTATTGACCAATCAATTGTAAATTCAGCTACAGAATTTATAAGTTATATGTTTGTCAATAGCAGAAATAACTTTAAAGAGATAAGAAATCCATTTAAAGTTATATGTATATTTTCATTGTGTTAAGCTAGTCTATAAAAAGGTATCACCTTATTTCCTTTCTTTTGTTTTATTTCTGTTTATTAAATGTATTTCTGTTTATTAGATGTATAAATGAATGCACATAAATTATAGTATTATATAATTTATGCGTGTACCTGTGCACTCCCCCCACCCTTTGATCAAACTCTACTCATGCATATGCCCACTAGCAAAGTAGCTTATTAAAACATGAGGCATGCTTTTCCGCTTGTTGGTATTCTGTAAGAGGTCTTGTATACACATATGTGCCCACTAAGGTACGTAAGTAACTAGACTACCACCATTTACATGTCTAAAACTAGTCAACTCCTCAGTGTTTTACAATGTATGCTTATGTTTATGTTTATTAAGTAATTTGCAATACCACTCATCATCCAGTGGCAACAGTGCAGTTTACAAAACCTAACAATTTTGAGAAGGAGAAAGGAACTGTAAAATTAGATACGATAGAGAGAGAGAGGTAGTACAAAAAAAAGGAGAACATGAGAGAGAGAGGTAGTATAAGAAAAAGAGAACATGAGAAAATGGATAACACATGGCTGCCCGTGCCTCCATCTCCAGTTACTTCACATCTGCTGCCCCAGGGAAGGCAAGGGAAAACAAATGCATCTTCAGGGCAGCCTTAAATTTCTTGAAAGATAGTTCTGCATAACCTGAGGCCCTCATGATCAAAAGCAAACTCTGGCGCTAGAGGCTGTTAACGCCATACTAGCGCCAGAGTTTGCAGCCGATCCATGATCAGAGCCCTCGAGCGCCTGAAACAGCGCACTCGAGGGCTCTCAGCGCAAGTAGCATGCAAATGCATGCTAAACAGGGCTTCTAGCGCAATTAGCTTGCAAATGCATGCTAATTGGCGCTTAACGCATTCATCCCCAATGATCAGCGACCAGCGCGCCAAAGATTGGGTCGCTGGCCGCAGCAAAATCAATGCCAGCTCCGAGCTGGCGTTAGATTTTGCGGATCATTGGGGAGGAATGGTGAGCCCTGTCCAGCATGCAGTTGCATGCTGGCAGGCCCCCCTTCCCCCCCAAGGCAAACGCGAACAGGGGGGCTGGAGGTCCGGTGGACCTCCGGTCCCCCCGACGATCCCCCCCCCATATTCACGGAGGGCTGGAGATCTGGTGGGTCTCCAGCCCCCGGAACCCCAGAAATCGTTGATTGGCCGCCTCCGGCCAAAGGATCTCCTACTGTGACCCATCGACGAGGGGGGGGTGGGGGCTGGAGGTCCGGTGGACTTCCAGCCCACCCCAAATCCTCCCCCCAGCGTTGTCCTTAGATTCCCTGGTGGTCCGTGGTGTGCTGTGACGTCGTGCCGGCCCCCCTCCCGGCCCCCTACCTTTTGTTGGAGGAGGGACGCAGCCTGCCTGCCTCCCTCCTCTTCCAGTCAATCGACGCCCAAAATGGTGGCGCCCAGCACCGCCCACTGCATCCTGGGATGCACTGAGCGGGCTACAGACCATGTAAGGGAGCGATTCCCTTACATGGTCTGTAGCCCCGCCCAGCGCATCCCAGGATGCAATTGGCGGGGCTGGGCGCCGCCATTTTGTGCCTCGACTGACTGGAAGAGGAGTGAGGCAGGCAGGCTGCGTCCCTCCTCCAACAAAAGGTAGGGGGGCCGGGAGGGGGCCGGCACGACGTCACAGCACACCACGGACCACCAGGAAAACTAAGGACAACGCTTGGGGGAGGATCACAGTAGGAGATCCTTTGGCCAGAGGCGGCCAATCAACGATTTCTGGGGGTTTCGGGGGCTGGAGACCCACCGATCCTCCAGCCCCCCCCCCCCTCCCGTCGGGGGGGGGGTGGAAGAGGGTTTGCCGCCGGCGGCCACGACGTTTTCTGGGGGTTTGGGGGGGGGGCCTCGTTGTTCGGGCCTCGGGGCAGGCTGTTTGACAGGTTTGGGCTTTTGACAGCCCAGACCTGTCAAACAAGTGCGGGAGGATTGTGCTGAGCGCATGCTCGGCACAATTCTCCTGCACTTTAAACATGATAAAGATAATAGCGCTTCTTAGATTTGCATGCATTATCTTTGATCATCGATGCAGAAAAGCCCTGCGCTGTCCCAGCGCTATTTTTAGGGCGCTGTTTGGAACAGCGCAGGGCTTTTGATCATCTGCCCTTGAGAGAGGGAGAGTGTTCCAGAGTGCAGGTGCAAGATAGAAAAAAGCGCTTTATCTTGTAGAGGTGAATTGTGAGCAGAAGACCAACAGAATATGTAAGGGTGTAATGGTGGTTGCCAAGTACTGCGGTGGACTCTGTGCGAAGAGCTCTGTGTATCAGAGTCAAGATTTTATGATTTATCCTAGATTTGACTGGAACCAGTGGTATCAGATAAATGAAGATGTAATATGGTTGAAACACTTTGTGCAAGATAGTAGTCTGATAGCTGTATTTTGAATAGATTGAAACCTTTTAAGAAAGGCGGTGTGTAGGCCAGCATAGATTGGATTGTAATAGTGGAGTCTTGATGTAACTAAAGCATAGATTAGAGTAGCACAAGCTGAGACATCAGTATGATTGCAGATTGAGCAAATGAAGCGAGGGCATTAAAACAATTACCCCCTGATTCTATAAAAGTTGCCAAAAATTGTGTGCATAAATTTGGGCACACGTCCAATTTGTGCATGCAATTTAAATAACAAGCTAATTAATTCCAATAATTGGCTTTTTAACAAGCAATTATTGGCACTATTTAGATTTAATTGGCATTCACACGTGATCTGAAAAAGGGGGCGTAGAAATCGAAACGTCATAGGAGTGATGGGGGCATTCCTAAAATTGATGAGCGTTGTTATAGACTAACAGGGATGTGCCTAATGTACATTTGCACCACATTTCAGTTGGTGCAAATGGATGCACCTAAAGTTAGGTGTGATTCCCGGGCATAAATGCTACTCTATAAACCGTGCCTAACTTTAAGCGCAACTTACGGTATAGTGTGTGTGTGTGTGTGTGTGTGGAGGGGGGTTATGCAATATATAGAATCTAGCCCTTAGTGGATGGTAACATGACATGTTAACTGTTTACTGAGCTCAATATAAACATTTAAAATGCATTAGAACCTACTGTAAATGAATGAATGTTCTGCATCTTGTATTATTTTTATTTATGTGCAGTTTTAACAAAATTAAAGAGTGAGTCTTAGGGTTCTTTGAAAGGGCTAGTTATTTGAAACTTGCCGTTCAAAGTTGCTACAAATTCTAAGAATATTAACAGGCCAGCACTGTATGGTATACACATTGATTAAAGGGGGGTTTTTGGGGTTTCAGCTTCTTTTACATTTATAGTACATTAGTTCCATATCACTCTCAGTACCTGACTGTCTTTTGGCATTAGAATATAATAAAATTATTTCTCCAAGGACAAGCAGGCCTATAATTCTCACAGATGGGTAATGCGGGTCCGTGTTGTCGGTCCGGAGCTCATAACAAGCTTAAAAATAGGTCTTTGAGCATGAGATGCACTCTATCGTGCATGCACGAGTGCCTTCCTGTCCACTGCGAAAGCGCGGACCAGAAGTTTTCTTTTTTTTCCACAATGAGGAGAGGACATATCATTATCCACGTCTCACAGCTGGTTTGGTTGATCTTTTTGTGCCTTCCTTTTTTCCCTTTTCTCTTTTTTGGTGCTCTTCCTTTTGTTTAGCACCATTGAGTCATTTGATTTGACAAATGGCTGTTTTTCCTATCATGTCATCGAAGGTTCCTAGTGGCTTTAAGTGCTGCACTTGGTGCAACAGGACCATCTCTGGCAAGGACACCCTTTCTTGGTGTCTACAGTGTTTTAGGGCATGATCATACCCCTGCAAACTGTATTCTCTGTCTTCATATGAAGAAGAGAACGCAGTTGGCCAGAGAGGCAAAGAGATAAAAGATTTTGGGTGTCAGTGTCGGTGTCAGTGTCTTCAACGTCACATCGGCATCAGGTGTGTCGGTCCATATGGCTGTGAGACCCTTGCACACTGGGAATGACCGTTCATCGAGTGGGTCTCCACCTTCCTCGACACCGGCTCCTATGCAGGCCCCCCGGGACTGATCACGTCAAACCTGACCCTGAGAGGACTCAACGTAGTCCTCTTCGGCACTGGGGAGTATCAATGCCAGCCATCGGAAGAAGCATCAGCATCAATCGCCCTTGATGCATGGTGCCAGGAGCTCTGAGGCACCGAGGATTTCACCAGTCTTTGAGAAGCGTCCTGCGCAGGAGAACCGCTTTCCCTCTATACAGGAGATGCTGATGCATGGGTCTTCACATTCCAGGACTAGGCACCCACTTTGACCCCACAGATTCAGCAGCCTGCTTCTACGTCGGCACCCTAGCCTTTCCCAATGTCAGCCATCGATGAGCGTCTCTGGCAGGGGCGTAGCCACGGGTGGGTTCAGGCCCACCCAGCAGTGGAGCACCTTCATCAGAAGTACACCTGTTCTTCTTTCTTCTTGACAAGCCAAGAAACCTAAGGCAGCAGACCCCACCCCCTGCACTTGTCCCTCGCCCTCCGATTGGTGCAGCGAGCAGCCTATGCTAATACGCTTGGACCTTCTTGCACCTGCCCGTGGCAGCGTCGTGAGCCGCTCTCAGGTTCAGCATGTGGCGGAATGTGAAGCGGTGCAAATGAGGTGCGCGCGCGCTGCCCCGAAACAGAGGATACCCCGCTCTTTCCTGGTGAAGAAGCCGGCGAGGAGCCACCGGGTCCCCAACTATGATCAGCTGGAAACCGAGAAAGGTAAATGGAGGGAGAGTCGCAAAGTCGGGCTGAGCAGCTGCAGCCTCTCCCCGGGAGCCTCCTTAGCGTTTCTCGAGCGGGCGGGGGAGGAGCTCGGGCTTGTGTGGGAAAACTGTGGGGACTTTCCCCCCTCTTGGGAGCCAACTTTTCAGAATGATTGGGGGGTGCCCACCCAGTTTGGGCTCAGGCCCACCCAGAATACTGTGGCTATGCTACTGGTCTCTGGACCTTGCTCCATGAGCTTTTGACAGGGCTCTTATAGAGTTCATCACTGTCTGGGGTGCTTGTGCCAACCACACCTCTTGCTGCAGTCTCGCATGGCCATCAGCCTGTGGTGAGGTCTCCAATGCTGATGCCACTTGAGGTCTTGGCATCGACTGCCACCTGTGTTGGCACACCCTTGACATTGGTGGAGGAATCTTTGCCAGAGTTGAGGCCGGAGCCAACCCCTTCGACACCCCTCATGGGGTCATGATACCTCTATGTCAAGGCAGACTCAGCCTCAGTCCTTCTATGAGAAAATCTTGGTTGACACCAATGAGAAGCACTCATGGGACTCAGAAGAGGTACTTCTTGAAAGAGGATTCCTACGGCATCCCATCTGATCCCTCCCCTCTACAGGAAAGGAGGAAGTCTCAACCTGAGAGCCTTTCCTTCCCCTCTTTTGTAAAGGAGATGGTGGCTGCCATCCTAATTCCTTTGGAAGTGGAGAACGAGACAAGGGCTAAGATGTTCAAGGTCCTGGACTACAAATCTTCTCCTAGAGAGGTTATGACAGTTCCGCTTCACAAGATCTTAGGGGACATTCAAGTGAAGAACTGGGAGTCCCCTCTGTCAGTCACTTTCCTTCCCAAGAACATTGACACCATGTACTGGATTCAGTCTTCCCCTGGGTTTGATAGGTCTCAGTTGCCTCGTCATTCTGTGTTGGTTGAATCCTCACTCAAAAGAGCCAGAATTTATAGGGACTATGTTTTGGTGCCCCCTGGCAGAGAAGCTAGAACCCTGGATTCTTTTGGGTCGAAGATATATCAGACCTCCATGCTCATCTCCTGTTTTCAGTTGTACCTACTCTGCACAAGCCTATACTTGCAGTCCTTAGTGTGAAGTATGTTTAATTTAGCAGACTCTCTCCCACTGGAGCAGGCTGAATCTATTTCCCTGCTGGTCAAGCAGCAGAAACCATGTCGTAAGTTCTTGGCCAGGGCACCTACGACACTTTTGAGTTCCTACCTAAGGTTGTGTTGGAGTTCCATCTTAATCAGTCGATTGTCTTGCCAACATTCTTCCCCAGACCTCATGCCCATTCTGGCGAAAGCGTACTGCACACCTTGGACTGCAAGCAAGCATTGGCCTTTTACTTGGCGCGGACTAGGCGCTACAGACAGTCCACCCAACTTTTTGTTTCTTTTGACCCCAATAAGATGGGGGTTGCCATTGTTAGAAATGCACTATTTCCAGTTGGCTGGCAGATTACATTTCTTCACTTATGCCCAAACTGGACTGACCCTTGAGGGTCATGTCAGGGCTCACAATGTTAGAGCCATGGCTGCGTTGGTAGCCCACTTAAGGTCAGCCTCTGTTGAAAAATTTGCAAAGACTGCAATGTGGTCTTCAGTCCACACATTAACATCTCATAACTGCCTTGAGCAGGATACCCGATGCAACAGTCGGTTTGGACAGGATAGTGCTGCAGAATTGTTTGGGGTCTAGAGTCCAACTCCACCTTCCTAGGCCCATTTTGTTTTGTTCCAGGCTGCAGAAGATACTTACCTGTAGCAGGTATTCTCCAA
Organism: Microcaecilia unicolor; assembly: GCF_901765095.1. NCBI lineage: Eukaryota > Metazoa > Chordata > Amphibia > Gymnophiona > Siphonopidae > Microcaecilia > Microcaecilia unicolor. The sequence continues at coordinate 549,732,051 of NC_044031.1, forward strand.
GGCCTTATATTCTACATACCCTCCCACCTCCCCTTTGAGTTGTCTCCTTTTATTATGCTTTATATTGTATTGCTGGTCCCACTCTCTCACGGCGGGTGGGAAGGCACTCGCACATGCACAATGGAGCATGTTTCGCTGTCAAAGACCTGTTTTTAAAGCCTATTACAAGCTATGCACTGGCAATACGGACCCGTGTTACCCTTTATGAGAATATAATGCCTACTCTCCTCGGAAAATACCTGCTTACAGGTAAGTACCTTCTCTATATTTGAGAAGTATGTTGTATATTTCAGAAAAACAAACTACTGCTAAACTGTTATTTAAATTATACATTCCTGTAATCAACCTGTTGATTAATATTGATATGGTCTCATCTTTTCCTTTTTTTTTTTTTTTTTTTTAAAGTGCATGCATTTACCAGTCAGTGCAATATTCAGCATCTGCCCAGTTGGAGAGCAAACCACTGCAAACTGTAGTTCCATTCCTTGCTGGGACCTGGTATGCAACACCAGTGAATCAGTATCAGAATCATCCTCTCTTCAAAAGCAAATTCTATTAAGCTTCTGTGCTGGTGCTGACAAGGACAGTTCTGAGTGCTGGAGCCTACCAGCTGTTGTTAGACCAGAGTGTCCCAGACAGAGTGTGTCAGTGCCCATTGAGAACTGCAGTGAAAGTGAACTCTGCACCAGGTATGTTGAGCACACATTCATACAATGCAACTAAAAGTTTACTTAAACTTTCATAGTCTAGAATTAAACACCCTGAAGTGAAGGACAGAGGCACATGTCTGCTTATGTAGAAACAGGTCTTAGATTTACTTTTTTTTCAATTAAAACAAAACAGTGTTTGCTGATTTGAACACTTGTAAAAATGATCAGATTTCATGATCATGTAATACTTGTCCAATTTTAACATTGCACAAGAGGGCATTGCTCTTGGAGGGAATACACAATTCCATCTGGCAGCTTTGAATGTAACGGAGATAGAGACTTAGAGGCATATTTTCAAAGCACTTTGGGAGGCTAAGTTCCATAGGCTTCTATGGAACTTTGGGAGGCTAAGTGCTTTGAAAATGAGCTTGTTAGGGTTCCATATAAGGGTCAATACAGAGATGTTGCCATTAGCGTTTTAAAAAATTAGCACACGAGCACTTGCTGACACCTGTTATTAGGTGATAAGGGCTCACATGCTAATCCTGCGCTAATCAGTTAGCAAACAGCAATGTAACTACACTAACTGATTAGCTCAAAAGCGCACACTAACCATTCCCAGACAATGCCCCCTCTGTGATAAAATTAAAAAATACTTTTAACACGTAGTTTGCATACGCAGATCAGGAAATTACTGCTGACTACCTATGCGCGTCCCGTGGTAAGCCATTTTAAGCTGTAGTAAGAGCATACTAGTGCTTACCACAGCTTAGTAAAAAGACCCCTAACTTCCTTAAATATTCCACTCTAAAATGTTTGGGCAATAATGTGCTGGTAATATCTTCATTACTATTGGATGATTTTTTTTTTCCTTTTCCTTTATTTTTCATGTTTCAAATGGTTCCCATCCCCCTAAATATTAGAGGACTTGAACTATGTAAAAAGATTATTAATGAGATTATTTATCCCTTTCTTTTTTTTTCTTCTTTTGTAATAGAGAGATGTAAATGTTTTTGCTTTACCTAGCTGTTCTGTACAAGTACATTTTGCTGTTTGATATTCTTATTCATAAATAAAAAATTTTTTTAATGCTTAGGGGCCCTTTTACTAAGCTACATAGGCACATATGTGTGCCCTACGCTTGTCTGTTTTGAACTACTGCCTGGCTACCGCGTAGCCCAGGCGGGTAATTTCATTTTTTAGGTGCGTCCACTAAGCGTACCGGAAATTTTCCGGCGTGCAGCATTAACCGGGCAGTAATCGTCATTGTATGCACGTAGACCATTACTGCCTGGTTAACGTGTGAGACCTTACTGCTAGGTCAATGATTGGCGGTAAGGTCTCAGGCCCAAAATGGACATGTGCCAATTTAAATTTTGCCACACATCCATTTTTGGCCAAAAAAGCGCCTTTTTTGCAGGTGTGCTGAAAAATGGACCTGCGCGCGTCCAATACACACGTCTACACTAGTGCAGGCCATTTTAGGCACATCTTAGTAAAAGGACCCCTTAGACCAGGTATGTTGTAGAAAATACCTTCAGTTCTTACATATGGGGAGTAATTTCACAACAGAATGCCTATACAAGATATCCAAAAAGCTGCCTATTTTGTAAAGGGGGAAATGGGACTTGATATACCGCCTTTCTGAGGTTTTTGCAACTACATTCAAAGCAGTTTACATATATTCAGGTACTTATTTTGTACCAGGGCCAATGGAGGGTTAAGTGACTTACCCAGAGTCACAAGGAGCTGCAGTAGGCATTGAACTCAGTTCCCCAGGATCAAAGTCCACTGCACTAACCACTAGGCCACTCCTCCACTCCAAAGGCAACTTAGGCCCTTATGTGCTTGTACAATGACTCCCAGCAGCATACAAATTCTGTCGCAAAAATGTCCACTGTTTTGAAGAAGGTATAAATGTGCATGTACACAATACACATGGACGTTCAACTCCACCCAAACTGTACCCTCAGGAATGTGCACAGAATGTGCCTCAGATAGCTAGATACACTAAGTCTCAAGCAACTTTCAGATTTTCTGGTATTTTTTTGTATTAAACTGATTTTGAGTGTGCCAACATTTTTAAGGTGCATTAACGAATGCCCATCCGTACTATATACCTGGATCATGTAAAAGTAGGCACAGTGTTACAGTATGTCTACCTTTTACACATGTGCATATCTGCATCCAGTTTTATAAGAACCAGTTTTCAGCATGTAAAAAACATACGTTATTAACAGAAAAAGCTTTATAAAATGTCCTCATAATGGACAATTTTTGAACCACCTCTACAATTTGCAGCCCTGTGGGTACTTTGTATTTGTGGAATTGTAAGTGAATTTTGAAAGGGAAACTTCCCATAGGGTTCAGCAAGAAAACGAGGTTAATTGCCAGCTTATAAACTGGATCCCCAAGGCACAGGTAGATGAAGTGGCATTCTCAAATGATCTGTAATCCTATCCCTTTTTGCTCTTCCCATGTTTCTCAACTGTGTGCCATATGGAGTATAATTTTGTAACAGACTAAACAGTTTTCTAAGATAAAGAATGTGCATACCTTCTTTTTGGAAATCACCCTACAAAAAGTACACATGTACAGTCATACCTGCTCTTTGGTATGCTTAAATTTCCCATTGTATTTTGCGTTTGTAAGTGCATATTTTATACATCGCGTGCATAATTCCGCACCTAGGAATGCCTCCACCCAGATGATTAATGTTCTAGCATTCTCTGTAGCTGTGTCTTAAATTATTTTTACCTTTTGTAGGCACATCCTTAGAGGAGGTAGTATTTGCAATCTGAGGTACATACAAAATGGAAGTAATTTTATAAGCCTTTCAGATATGTAAAACGCATTTATATGCAGAAATAGGCATTTATATAGCTATTTTGCATATATATATATATATATATGAGCTACTTGTGCATGCTTTTACCTGAAATAAGGGTAAGTGTTCTTGGAGGCAAAGTGTGGACGGGGTTTGCACTTATGCATGTATTATAAAATAGCACTTTACATTAATACAGAGAAGAGAATAACATTAGAAAGAGTTTTTATTTTGAAACCAGGTTTCCAAAACTACTCGTATTGTTTTGCTCCATTCCACTGCTCACTGAAATAAGAAGTGACTTCTAGGAATTCCAAATAGTTACCTTTTGAAAATTATAGGGTGTGTGAGTCATTAACTATCTGCATATTTTGCAACTCCATATGCTATTGAAAATTGCTGTCTTCAGGTGACCAAAAAACCCAGTTAACCACTCAACTTACCTTGAAAAGCACAACATGAACCCTGTCTGAATGTTTAGTAAACATTTTTTTACAAAAGTCTTTGAAGTCCATGAAAAGTAATTGAAAATCTCAGAAATGAAAGAATTATAACTTGTAACATATCAAAAAAATATGGTTTATAGCCCTCAGAAATCTGTATTTTTCTATTTTAGAGCTGTAATACTAACCTATCAAGAATATCTAGGAGTTACATTTCTGACCCTTACTGAAGACCCCAGCCCTCGAATTATTATCCACAACAGATGCCCAGTCACACTGCTTATGAAAGAAAATATCAGAGGTAAAGATTTTAGTACCTAAATGTTGTAATCGAAAATCACTGAAAGTTTAGAACAATTTCCCCTTCCTTTATAAGCATTTGATTGCATCAGGTTTTTTTCCAATGAGAAACAACCATCTAAGTGGATTTGCAGACGAATGGGCAGCCCTCCTGTACCTTAGTGTGGTGCCCTGGTGGTCTAGTGAGCTCTTCGGGGCAGGAAAGAGCCCTCTCTTTCCTGCCCGGTGAGTCTGCAGACTGTCTTGCTTCAGGCACCACTTCAAAATGGCTGCTGAGAGTTCAAGCGATGGCCTCATGAGACTTCTGCAGGAGTCTGCAAGGTCACATTTTGGGAATGTGGCAGAAGGAATCGTCAGGAGGCGAGAAAATCAAGTAAGATAACGTAAGTGGTAGCTCCAGCCATGTGATTACCCCTTTGCAGTTACATACTAAAGTTGCGCACGCAAATTTGACAGTGTGGCCAAATTGTTCGTGTAACATAATTGATTAACAAGCCAATCGATGCCAATAATTGGCCAATAACAAGCAATCGATGCCATAATTGGATAACAAGCAATTAGCAATACTAATTGGCACTAATTAGAATTTACACGTACAACTTTCTAAGCAATTCTGTAAAGTGCCCGCGCATAAATTCTAATGTGGAGATCTCAAATGGGGTTGTGGCCATGAGAGGGACATGGGTGGGTCATGGGCATTCCTAAAAATTAAACGCATTGTTATAGAAATACCCGATAGGCACAGGTATTTACACCAGGTTTTAGTTGGCGTAAATGGTCGTCCTAAATTTTAGTCAAGGGGTTGCGTGCTACACATATTCTGTAAACCATGCCTAACTTTAGTGCCCTTGCAGTGTAGCACTTAGGTAGTTTGCTGTCACTTATGCTAGCAAGTGTTAACTTACCTGTAAAAGTGCTGGTATTCTGTACATTTAAACACGCAAGTGGTGCATAAATACAGGCACCTTATAGAATTGCCCTTTGCATGAGTACAGAAGAAACCCACATATGAATAAGACACTGTATAATTGTAAAGCTCTATATAAATCAAAATGTTGTGCCATTATGAGCTGAATTTAAAATGTGTTTTATTATTACAGACACTCCAAAGTTTGAAGTTTTTTGCAGGAAGATTCAGGCTGAATGTTCGGTGCATCACGAGCTTTATCATCAAATCTCAACTTCCCAGATTGAAAACTAAGGATTCATTACCCAGCATCCTTCTAAAAGTGCTATCCTCAGATGAATCATTAACTGAGTGGAGTGATTTTGTGGATATTAATAGCCACGGGACACAGGTATGTATCATTGAATTGTATAGTACTTCTAGATATACAAAACACCAGACCAAATCTATAATTCTGTTTGTAAGATGCAAGACAAATGAAATCTGTAATCTGCACAACACAAGATAAATGTTTGTGTCAAAAACTTCCAATGAGTATTTGTTTCATTTCACGTATTATTTCTGTAGCTTTGTTTTGCGATCTCTCAAAACTTGATATGCAATTATCAGAATACTACCAGAATTTTGAGGAAAAGTGAAATTTGAACCAAAATGCATGGTTCACCAAATAATTGAAACAACTGAGTTGATAAATGTCAATAACGAAGAATAGATTAGGTTTCATCCATGTACATGTGTGTGGTGGTGGGGGGGGGGGGGGGGGG